>NC_142504.1:115741079-116008579 GCF_057876585.1 Rhinolophus sinicus | reverse complement strand
GGAGCCGAGGGAAGAGAGAAGCTGAGCACATGCGCTCTGGCTCAGGCAACCAGTTCCTTCCACCCGCTCTGCGCAGGCTGGGACATGGCTGTATTCACCCCATGTCTTCCCACTGTGCAAACCAACCAGGAGCCGAGGGGGAACCAGGCGCGAAGACGTTCCCAAGCAGCACAACTGGGAATCGTGTTTGGAAAACCTTTTTAGGATAGAAGGTTTTATTTGGAAGAAAAAGAAAACCAGACCCTTGCTTTTTAAAGCTCACTATCTGCAAATGCCATGCTGCTGCCTGTGAGAGACGGGGCCAATTCTTCACTTTTATTCCTTTGAAGGCAAGCCACGTGTAGACAGTGATGTTAAAAAGTGATCCCTTCGGTAAGCATCCCACTCTTTGTAACGTGGCCAACTTCCAATACAATTCTTTTAATTAGGATTCTATTTCATGCCCCGGAAAGCCTGATTCCCTGCAAACTTTTCCTCCAGGCACCTTGGGGCCCAATTACTGCACCCCTGGGGTGGGAGCTGCACTCTCTGGTGACTTTCATTACCCTGTTTGTAAACCTCAGCTCTACTGCAAACCTCCCAGGGCACATTGGCGCTTCCAGGGGACAACTTTTGGTGTGCAGAGTCAGTTCTCCCATCAACTTAGAGGCTGGGGGCTCAGCTCCGAACACTCCCCTCCGTCTCCAGAAACCCACCCCAAGTAAGCCTGAGAGGGAAGTTCTAACAGAGGGAACCATCATTCATCGTCATTCCAAAGTCCCTGCTATTCTTCATCACTAAGATTGGGGTGTCAACCCTGCATGGTCCTTCCACCAATCTCCTCCCCTCCACGACTTCAGACCAGCCTCCATGAGTTTCCAGTTTCCAGGAGACATTAAAACGCATTCACAAAAGGAGGGCTTCCAAACTTTGCCAAGGCTCACTAGCAAGTCAGATGACTCGAAGTAAGTCTGATAAGGACAAGATTTGCTTTAAGATTTTTTGTTCACTCCCCATAACGACTTTCTTACCCAGAGCTCCAAGTCAAGCCCTCCCCACACGCACATACACACAGATGTAGGGCTCCGTGGGAAATGAGAGGGACAGAGGACAGCAAGCAGAAATAGAGGCTGGACTCGCTCACCGTGACCCATTCTACTTGTCCTCTTACCCACAGGCACACCTGGTTTTCTCCCCAAGCCATAATTTTTCTACCACCCACAGCAGAGGACAGGCTTCCATTATTAGCCCAAGAGTGAGTCCATGTGAAAAATTTGACTGAATTATAAAGATACCTGCTAAAATACAATATTTTATCATTACATTTATAGCTACTTTAGAGTAACAAAATTTTATGTCTAAGAGTATAAAATATTTCTGTGTGCCCTTCCAGCATCAAAAATATAGACAAAACAGACCCTGGTATAATTTCTCAAGAGATGAAATCCCAGGGCTTGCTTTTTCCATGGTGAGACCTGCAATGGCATTTGCTAAAGCCTAGTGCTATGTTGAATTTTCTCTTCTAACTTCAAATCACTCTTTTTTGCATTGAGATACAATTGTCCGTATAACGTTGTATTAATTTCAGCTATACAACATACTCATTCAATATTTGTATATAAAAATCACTCTTTTTGAAATATACCTCAGATTTAGGAAAATTGGTGGCATATAATTCCAGACTTAGTTCAGTCACAAAAGTCATTTACGTGTGAAAGTTGTATCAGCCACACAATCAGCTGCCAGGGCTAATTATTTGCTTTGCAATTATTAATTGCAATTATTTTTTAAAAAGCACAAAATTTTATGAGTGGTTAAGCCATCTTTTATTAGCAATATTCGAATTTGAGATATCGAGAAGAATTCAGAGTATGAAAACGCATTTTTGAGCGTGCAAAATAACGCTCTCATATAATGAGCTGAGCTCACAGGACTTACTGGCTTCCTAAAGACCATCTCTTCATCTCTTCCTTGTTTGTCTATGGGAGTGCTTGTCATGAGTGACCTTGTCTTTGTAGGTCAAGGATCCCAGGTCATTAGATCAAAAGGCCCTGCATCTGGACAGCGGCAGTTCCCAAACCTTTGCGAGTCCTGGGAAGGGCAGGAGCAGGTTTTGTGTGTGGGAGGCACGCTGCTGTCACCAACTTCTGTCTCCTGCACGCACAGAAAACTTCCACTTCTAAACAAGGTCTCCCTCCAAATGCCCAATCAGCCTGCGAGACTTAACAGGCACCATTCACTCCCCTGTATCCACTGTCAGGCCATGTCTCACCCAGAACAAGTCCACGTCTGAAATCCTAAATTCACATATTCTACCCTCTGACCACAACCTTCTCTCTTTTTAGATCATGATCTCTAGTTCTACTTTATCTGTTTGTAGCGTCTTTAAAGCCTCTATTTGTTTGACTTCTGATCGTCTCTCACTTTCTTTCCTATATAGTCTAGGCCTTGTGGTTCGTCTGTTTAACCACTTTTTGCTAATAGATACCAATCTCTTGTCTCTTCATCCTTCCATTGCATCTTCCAGGAAAACAAGCAGACACCCGACTTCAGATCAATCCGCCCACCTCTTTTCTCTCTTCCCACACAGCGGCTGTGGAGAGTTAGAAATCTAACATTCTACAGGGGTCGCTCTATTCTAACCTCACTGCAACCTCCAGGGGCCTGAGTTGTTTTCAGGGCCCAGAGACAGGTAGCAGCTCTCAGGGTGGAGAGGGTTCTCTGGAGGAGTGGTTCCCAAATGGCTGTATTTAGGGCTCAGGAAGAAGGAATGACACTTAATTGGGAAAAATCAATTTTTCCTAAAAATCAGCTTGGAAATATCACCCAAGATTCCTCCTAATTAGTCCTCAATCGATCAACAGGATTGACTGTCTTAAATACACATTTGTATTTCATTGGTCACAATCAACTGACTCTGTTTTTTTTTTTTCTTTTCTTCTGAAGACTGGAGACTTCCAGTATCCATTCAATATAACCACTTGGGGTACTTACATATCTTTGAATAAACAAGCACATATTGAGCACCTTCTGTTTGCCTGGGGCAATGCCACACCTTATGCAAAATAGAACAATAGGAAAACTCGCAGCTACGGTCTTTAAAGATTTGTAATTCAGGTAGAGGGATAAAACCAACACACTTCAAACAGTCAGGAAACAGGTATGAGAAAACTCTACTGTGCTGAAGGAACTGAGGTGCGAATCCACAGGCGGGAGAGACTGGCGCCATAGGGGGCCCTCGCTAGACCGTGAGCTAGTATTGAAGGAAGGACGCAGTGTAGGTAAGCAGAGAGGTGGGGGAACATCCACCACACTCATCCTGTTCTCCCAACTTTAGTTCTGCTCCCTCTTTGTGACTTTAAGGCAGAATTCAACCTAGTGAGATGGGAATTCGGACTGACAAATCCCCAGTCCTAACATGTCTCCAGTGAAATGCCTTTGGAACTCCCAGAAGTTTGCATAGGACTCTCTTACCCTAGATGGTCTGAGCACCCCAAAGGAGCGGGACATTCCCCACGAGTGCAGAAGGAGTCTGGGCTCTCCTGTGACATACCCCAAATCCACGCCTGAGGCCCCTCAGCTCAAACCCCACAGTATCCATCCGCCTGCATCTCACAGCTCTCCTCAGGGCTCCCATGTGCTCAGCTGAGGATGGGGCAGGACTGAGCCAGGAGAGGATGAGAGGGGCCAGCCCTCACACCTCACTGCGTCTGGGGAGTGGACCACGGGCTCAGTCAGTTCCCACAGTCAGTAGAGAAGGGAACTTCTGCATTGTTTCTGCAGCAGAATGGACCACCTCATCTTTGCTTTGGGGTTATTCTACCTGCTGTATTAGAGTAGTCCCATTAACACAGCTTTATTTTTAAATAAAGCTCTTATCTTAAAATGTATCTGTGCATAAAACAAAATCACACTGTGTGCCTGAGTGTTATGTTCTGTTGCAAAGGCAGAAAAGTGACTCCTTGACTCATTCCCAATTCTTAAAACATTTGCAAAAGCTGTTCTCTCACTGACTCACAAAATTTTATAACCTTCTGTAAGTTACTTACAATACACCATGTGGATCACTCTGGTCATTTTATTTCTGGAATATAATCTACTGAAGATAATGAGTACAAACTGTCATCAAAATATATAATAGTTCTTGCAGAAAACAAAAGTCATTTGTCCATGATAACTTGTAATGACACAGTCATATTCTCGTTTTGTTGTTTTGGTTGGTTTGGGTTTTTTGTTTGTTTGCTTGCCTGCTTAAGATCTTTATGTGTTTTGTATTATGAAGTTTAACAAAATTAAGAGGGATGAGAATGAAATCATCAATTATTAAGTCTACAGGGCAAGTGTGATTGGAAATATTACATTTACAGAAGAAGAACAGGGCCTTTTCTGAAGAAAGTGCTGTTCCCAAATGTAACTTGAAGGTATCTATAAAGATCGTGGCAAATGAAGTAGACATTCAACATAAAATTCTGCTGTGTGTGTTCTCAGAATTGACAATGTCAAGAGCCTTGAAAAACAGGAAGTTATTAAAATATGTTGTAAAGCTTTAGCAATTAAAACAACATAATGGTAACAGGAATGGAGAGATCAATAATTTTTATTTTTAAAAACATGTAAATATGCTAACTTTGTAACCCAAGGAGGTAGTTAACTATCGACATGGAAAGTCGTGGCTGTGTACTCTGCATGTACATTTAAGTAAGAATGTGTGTGGGTGTGTGTGGATATGTGTGTGCATGCAGGTGTGTTTATAGAGAGTTCTGGAAGAAGGTCTGGTTGTCCATGATGGTGATAGCAAAGTCTCGTGTGTGATTGTTTTGTTTTTTGTTTCTCTGTACATTTAAAATTTTAACTATGAATATACATATTTTTAACAAACAAAATAAGGCTATTTTCAATGAAGGAAGAAACAAGGGTCAACAAAATCATCCGCATGCGACTCTTCTCGTCAGCTCTTGCTCTCACTTTAAGAATGACTTCTGCTGCTTCCCATATATGCCCCTCACAGCCCGAGGGGGACAGGAAAGGGCGTGGCTGCTGCTTTTCAGATCTCAGACTGGCCTCAGTGACAAGGACACAGCATGTTTAGTAGTGTGGCCAGCATGTAATCCGTCCAGAATTGGCCTAGCAAGAATTGATCGCAATGTCTGCCTCTTACCCCTTGAAATAAACAAAACTGTCAGTGGTGTGGCCAAGAGGCATAGCTTCCATTCTATGCACTTGGTCGCTGTGTGACCACATCTCAGTTCCCCACAGGTCCTAGGATGCAGGGCCTGTGCTAACTCCCAGGGACGAAGCGTGTGGTCAAAGGCAAGAATGAAGGACATAGTGGGGACGCCAAAACAACAAAGGCCATTCCAGCTTGGGACACAGGTGGATTTACTCCATTTATAATACGGCACAATGGGGCCATGAAAATGGAAGCTCAGTAAGAACAAGAAAAAAGTATGTGTTAGCCGTCAGAGACCCTGAACCACATCGGACTTCCCCAGGCTGTGCTTTGCAGAAGACTTCTCCGGGGAGGGGACACAGGAAGGGGCTGACACCTGGCCTCGCTGTCCTCAGCCAAGGTGCACCCTGGCTTGGCAATGCTCCAGTGTGGAGGGAAGACTGCCTTTCTCCGATTGTCACCAATGTGGGAAGCTCTCACTTTCTAATTTGCCCACAGCCACCTTAGGATTCAGCAGCCTCGATTCCCCCATTTGTAGAATAACTCAAAAGCAAAATAAGTGATTTAATAAGTTAAGTATGTGAAAGTAAACAGGGAAGCTTCTATTTCTACAGAGAGACAGAAAATTTCTTATTCTGATTCTCTATTGGTGATGATGTGGCATCATGACAGAAGAGGTGACAATAAAGCCCCAATTTGAATGAAAGAAAAACACTTCTGCAGGTGGAAGTTTTATTTTCCACTAACTTAGATTTTGCATTCAGCTATTTAAACCTGTTTGCCCTTTCTTCACAGAAACTAGTGAATATCTTTTTTTTTTAATTTGTGAACCACTATAAAATTAGTCAGCATGTAATTAAAATAATCCTTCAAAAAGGGCATGAAGAGGAAACCATGGAAGAAAGAAAACTAACAGAAAGGAACTCAAGATAGATTGTCAAAAACACTGCTGTCCTACCCAAAGCAGCTGGGGTTATGCACACACACATGCTTGTACAAGGGCAAGTAGACACACGTGGGGGTATCAGGACCCATGAATGAATTTTGGGGGACATGAACTGAAGAGGGAGGCCTATCCTGTACTGATGGAAATTGCTTTGGTATCATAATACCCCCTCTCATAATTACACTAAATAATATTTTATTCTTGAGTTTTCTGCACAAGTTCTGATCTTCAATTAATATCTAGGGTTCTATTCTGAACTCTCCAATTTCTCTTTTTTTTTAAATTTTACAGAACTCTAAACATGGTATTGTAGTACAAAAATGAAAATCAAGAAATTCCAAAAGGACCATGGTGTGGAATAATAATAAATGAGTTTTTAGTGCTAAAAATAATGTACAATTTACACTAAGTTCTGTGTTGATAACCAAAGTGATGTGAGTAGAAGATGATATAAGTAGTCCACAGAGATTCTCACTGGGGAAAAAAATGAAAGTGTAATATTTTTGTAAATTTGTGGGTAGGCACAAGAAGTTATCATACACAAAACTGAAAATCACTTCTTACAAAACAAGATAGCCAATAAATCATGGGGAGAAAGACAAAGAGGGTAATGAATAGTTTTAAATATATATTTAAGGAACAGGACAGTACTTGCCTTGGGTTCTTTTTTGAATAACAGCACAAAGGGTTAAGTGTATATTTTTGCATGTACATTCAAAAACAGTATTTGCCAATATTCAATGAGATCTTGCAAAAGAACAAACAATGCATGTAGACCAATCCAATAGCTTACATAAGATTTGAGCTTATTGGTTGAAAATTACACTTAGAACAATTTGTCAAACAAATTCCCAAGAACATTAAAACCCCTGCAAGAAAGAAATTAATATCATGCTTCTCAGCATCAGTTAAGAGCTGCATAGATCAGAGATTTGTTTTGGTGCCATGAAGGTCTGACTTTGACTTTCAAACAAGATGAGAGTATGAAGCACATGATAAGACAGAAGCGTGAAGAGCTAATTTGTAAGGATTCCATCAGATTATGAATCAGCAATTGTAATGAGAGGTGTCTCCCAAACTGTCTGCACAGGGGTCTGTAGACCACATGCAAACGTGCATAATGGCTAAATGTGTATTCCCTATCTGAGGGAGACGTTCTATCTCCTTTTCTTCTGTTATTTTCCAAAGGCAATAGTGTTCTTTAATTCTGCCTGAAGCATAAATGAAGAGACCATGCTTTTAAATAGACAGCAAGCAAATTCTCAGTTATATCAATAGCACTCATGCATTTGACTGCTTTCTGCCATTTACTTATAAAACGTTATTTGGAACATTTTAACATTCTTAGTGTACTAAAAATGGCGTTCACTCTTTATTCCCCTTTACACACGATTCTAGACAAGAGGGCCCAGTACATTCACCAAAAAAAAAGTGAGAAGATGGAACATAAAGGCTAGATAGGTATGCATTTTATCAGAAAACATTCCAAACTTTTTTAAAAAATCTATCTGGAGAATAGGAATAGCAATGAGGATTTGCAGCCTGGCTTTGGAAATCACATAGAGATGAGGGTATGTTTGCTTCTAAATCTGTCTCTACCATCCAACCATGCAGCTAAACATCATCTTTTTCAATTTAACTAAAAGGAATAAAGCTCCATATCAGGCGGTAGAGATGCACCAGGTATTTACATGCCTTGGCGCAACATGTACGGGTCCTCAGCATCTAAACTATGATGGCTCTGGCTACCCTCACAGGGACTTGGGGACGCAGGGATGGGGAGTGACTCTTTAATGGATACAGGGCTTCCTTCTAGGGTGCTGAAAACGTTCTGGGACTAGATAGTGCTGACATGCAAAACATTGTGAATGTAGGAAATGGCACTAATGGCAAATTTCACGTTATGTGTGTTCTACCATAAATAAAATAGTATAGAATAGTAAGCAGTGAAAATGACAATTCTGATACAAGACAAAGTAAAGTTAAAAAAATCTGGAGAGGAAAAGTAGGTAGAAGATATGGATGAAATGAGATGGGTCACAGGTATGTCATTGTTGAAGATAGGTGCTGGATACAGAAGCTTCTTTGCACTATTCTTTTTATTTCTATCAATACGTACAAAATAAAAACATATATACAAATGTACAAAAACTTTAAAAATTGTATCAAGTAATCAGTGAACTCTGTTGACTCTTTTTAATGAAACAAATAATCAAGGATAGCCCTTTGTAAAAGAGTTTCATAGATTATGATTGCAATAGCTTTATGTGTGGTTTGATAGGCTATTTTTTCCAATAATATTGTATTATTTGATAATGCCACAGAATTAATTTAAACAGTGCAAGATGTTTCACAGAGTTGCAAAGTGAGTATTACTTTTGGAAATGGAAATATAAGTATAGATGCCTTAAAATTATCCAGGACCTCTCTCAGTGCCTCACACAACACACCCTCAATAAATAATGATTTCTAAATTAACGAATGCTCCAATATGTGTGCTTGGTCTTACAACTTATAGGATTGTTGTGAATAATTAAATGTTGTTTCTTTTAGGGAATGCATATTTCCTCATGAGGAATGCAATGACACCTGCGTGAAGTGCTTTGAACCAATTAATTGATTAAAAATAATATGTACTTTTGAAAGCAACTGACAAATTAGTCAACTCAAAAAAAGCTGTTGAACTAATTGTTTGTAGATAGCAAATCGCTTTGCGTGGAATTAACCATTTACTTAGGTATCACATAGATAGAACTTAATTCATAATTGAGATTCCAGTGCTTATCAATTCATCTAATTTTGGGGTGAAAAATGCATCTATCTTAAATCAACTCCTTTTCACATTTAACTATATGTTTCTATATTTAGCCTAGCAAATCATTCAAAGATCGGAGGTCATTTTTGTGGTTACAACTCCACCCATTTTTTCCTCCAAACACTTGACTGGACAATACTTTGTTCCTGAGTGTGATACCTCATGAGAGTTCAGACTATACCCGACCCACTAGTGTGGGTCAACATGAGAGACCAACCTGACTCCTTAACACCTGCCCAGTCCACTCCCTGAAGCTGGTCTGTTCTTGTGTCTACTGCCCTAAAAAAAACTGCCTCCTTTTCAGTTCTTTCACTTTCTTCTGTTTCCACAATAACTTCCTATTAGTTTCCCGAACAGTGTGTCTCTGGCTTCTACTGAGCCAGAAGCACTTTCCTTTCTCTTCTCTTTCAGGATCTGCATGGCCTACGGGATTCTTTGGGACTCCCTTTGGTCACTCAAAATCCAACTCGTTCCTTTAAGAAAACTAGAGCACAAATGTTTACAAACTGTTGATGACCACCAACACACACAGAACGAATGACTTAGTTATAATGGTCAAGACACTTGGAAATTAGAAAAGGGGGACATGTTCTACCTACAAGTTTCACTTGAGAGATGACGGCTCAGGGAAACAGCCATAGCCAGCGCATGCTCACAGGATGAGACCCCATGGAATTATCTAGAAGGCTCCCACCCTGTCCTTTGGCCCAAGGCGGAGGTCCACACTGGTGCAGGCCACTTATCAGCCACCATCATGCAAAGGGGTGCAGTAGATTGAATTGTCAGTTCATCGGCACTAAATATCAGACACACCCTCCAAAGACTTTTCAAGAAGCCTCTTTTCCCTTGGCACCAAGGAAGACGTGGTTCACTCCTTCCAGATTAGGAAAAGGGAAACAGAAATAATGAAAGGTTCCGCTGGCTATAATCACAGGTAGAGAAATAAATGACTGTGTGTTTGCTTTTACTCCCTATAGCGTGTAGCTGTTTTCATACACTCCCCCTCCCCACCCCACCCCACATACATGAAGATACTGTTGAGCATTATTAGTTCAGTGCGTTAACATGCCTTGGTTAACATTAAAAATACCCCCCCCCCCCATATTTCATTGTGGTACAATTTCCTGTCTTGAAGAAAGATGAAAACTTTTACTTGGAAGATGTATAGTTAGAATTTCCTGTAATACTGAATTAGCTCCAGTCAAAATGAACTATTTTGCACTGCCATTATTACTCATTTACCAAAAAGACTTTGTTCTGGGTTTAATATTTTCTTAGTACTTTTAACTTTTCTAAGCACTTTCTCTTCAAATATCTCTTCTAGCCTCACCTTAAGCCTCAGAGTCAGGGCAAATACTACTATTGCCCAGTGTCAGGAAAACCATGCATGGCAGTGACGAAGGGACAGAATTAGGATAATAATCCACAGCTCCTAGTCTTATTCCACGCATTTTGGAAAAAACAAACAAACAAAATACCATTTCATCGCATAGCTAACCAAATATCTATGTCAGAATTTTTTAAGTGACAGAGGCAAATGTTATTAGTTTATGACGACTGTGTTTGCCTTGACACTTTAAAAATACCGCAGTAAAAAATTGCGTTAGTAATCACACAAAAGACTCTTGTAGTGCCTCCCCCTGACAATAGGCATGCCCACCATGGAAAGCTATGAGGCTTCCTTACGTTTCTCTTATGATATGATCATGAGGTCAATGCAAATTTCTGAAAAGCTCAATCCAAGTGCAATTTCAAGGAAGCTTTCATGGCGTTGAGAAACAATACGGCCAACATAACATTGTATTAATTTGAGGGTTTGAGAGAAAGCCATAGAACAAAGGTCCGTGCAGATCAGGTCAGCCTAGAAGCGGACGTCTCTTGGAACGGGTGCCATCCCTGAAGTTCACGGCGCTGAACGCCGTTGGGGAGGCGCGCCCCCGACACCCTGACTTTCTGTGTCGCTGGATCTGGTCCTCACAGCGATACGCAGCCCTTTACGCTGCCCTGCTACTGAA
Source organism: Rhinolophus sinicus (assembly GCF_057876585.1). NCBI lineage: Eukaryota > Metazoa > Chordata > Mammalia > Chiroptera > Rhinolophidae > Rhinolophus > Rhinolophus sinicus. Next base: position 115,997,654 of record NC_142504.1, on the reverse strand, counting down.
GCCAAGGGGGTGGTGCTGGCAGCCATTCCCCTTCTCTACTTTGGTGTTTTTTTCAACCCTGTATATTTATGGGGTTTTTAAATACTATCTTTTCCTGTTTACCATATGTCAAATTCTACATGAACTGATACAAACAGGCAAAGGCCGTATCACTCTCATCTCCTAAAATAGGCTTTCCTCCCTCCCACCTCCTACACGTCATCAAGCGCCTAAGTACTAATTACTAAAATCTAAAATGCTCATCGGACCGAATTGCATTATGTGTCCACTTTTAAAGACCTCAATCCAATTATCCACACTGATGTGGGCACCCAGGGAAAAAAGAAAAAAGAAAAAAAAAACTCCTCTGTCTGTAAATTTCCATTATGTAGCGACTCAGCTCTGGGACAGTTCAGCGCAAAGATGGTCCCCGCGGAGCACAACGTGCTCTTTCTAAAGCCAGCCAGCACCCTCCGCGTAGCTGAGCACGGCTGTACCCACTGCAGCGCAGCGCTGCCCTCAGCACAGCCTGCTGCCACGCACCGACTCCACACTCCAGGGAGTGCTTCCCTGCTTCGTGCTGGTAGCAGATTAAAGCTGTTCTCATTTTCCACCCGAGCCAAATAGATGCATAAGCAAGCTGTTAGATTGTCTCGGGATGGCACAGGACACCGTGGCCGCGCCGTTCTGAGCTCCGCTGTAGTTAGCACATCGGTGAGCATTTGCAAGTGCAATCACGGGGGATGGGGGACAGGAGGCCGGGGAAGACATGGGTCTGAGAAAACCACGCCCAACCCAAGTGCTTATTCCTGCTGAGGTGGCCTGAAAGAAAGTCACTAAGCACTTTGCCAGAATGGGGTGAAAATGCCTCCAAAAAACAAGGAAGATAGTGTTTACTGAAGGAAAAAGATGGAGAGTCCTCTCTCTCCGCTGCCAGTCAGAAAGGGTTTGTCGCGTTGCATTCCACACAAGACTGGACAAATGGACAAAGGAGAACAGAAACCCAGGCATGAAAGGTAGCTGGAAAGCCGAAAAGACAGAAGGCTGCGTCCTGTGATGAAGCCACAGGTCATGACCTGCTTGCCTGCGATTCAGCATGGGGAATCCAATTTGAATAGACCCCCCAACCCCCTACCCCCAAAACGTGCGCGGTGGAACTGCCAGTGAGCACACAAATAATCTATGGGAAGGAGAGGCAGTATCCACTCCAACGCAAAAATTGGGGTGTGACACATCAGCAGGGAAGGAGAAAAAGGTGAAAACCAACTTGGAAAAATGCAGAACGCCAAAGGAATCTTGCAACAACACAAATATAAGGAACATGCCTGCAGCTCAGAGTGTCGAACCAGCAGCGTGAAGAGGAGAGAAAAATAATTACATGCCTTGTTGGAACTAGTTTTTATCATCACTGTGTTAAACATTTATAATAAAGCCCCAGTGCACACAGCATTCTCCCAAGTGGGGCTTACAGCAAGATACTCAAACCCTCTTTATTCCTTAGAAGAGTTTTGGTAAAAATAGATGGAAATAAACAAAAAATGCTATTCATGAAAAAAAAGACCATCTTGTCATTGATTTCTGGGCCCCATGTGACAAGATTGTTCTTGCACATATGTAATATGAGCTCTTAAACAAAATGTGCACATAGTTTTAAAAGACGGAGAGTGAAATTAAAATCTCTCAAAATTCTGGAAAAGTATCTTTCTAGAAAACAATGAGATGAAGCAAAAGCCCTAAATATACACATCATCTTGGGCTCAATGATTGTAGGTCTAAGAATCTACCTGAAAGAATGTAATGTCTATGCAAAGATGTTCATTTCAGAGCTATTTAACTTCTGCATGGTAACTCATGTCCTCATGTGGATACCAAATGCCCACTGTTCAACAAAATCTACTCCCATGATTTTGGGGAGTCCCCCAGTGGCATCTCCCACTTGTTTGTAAACACATTCACTCAATTATGTGTACATGTCTATATGGCCCCTCTTGCCTGGGTCCTTCCTCAAGCTCTTTCCCAGGTAGCAAGGGTCTTCTCAGCTGCTGCCCTGGACACTGAGGTCCCTGCAGGCTTCTCTGGCCCAGACCAGGTGTCCTGCTGCACTGGGTGTGGCTGCTGGGTTAGGTGGCTGCACCCACGATGTGATCCTCTGTCCACTGCTGTCATTCTCATTCTGAAGAGCCGTTTATGTACTGTTGCTCCTGTGGGGGCATGGCTGGCAGGGGTCCTGGCCGAGGTAGAGAAAGGGTCATCTTACCCATTTGGGATTATATCCTCTTACCCAAAGTCTTGCAGAGCTACCTGTGAATGTACTTCTCCCAGGGTTCCATCCCAGTCCTCTTTCTCCCAGAACCAGGGCACAGGTCTGTGGCAGGCTTAGGGGAACAGCTGAGTGATAGATGGCACCTTGTGACAAAGGCCTTCCTCCTCTCCCACAGGATGGCTGGGACATGAAGTGAAGTGTCAGTCCTTCGTGAAGCATGGCTGGCCATACACAGTTCAGGCTCTGTGTGGGGCATCCACACACTTTGAATAATAGCCCAAACAAATGTGTGCTAGAAAATAGGCTAATTAAATTAATATAATGGAATAATATATAGCCATTAATAGTAATTACTTTTTTTAAAGTTTATTGGGGTGACAATTGTCAGTAAAGTTACATAGATTTCAGGTGTACAATTCTGTAACACATTATCTATATATCACATTGTGTGTTCACCACCCAGAGTCACCCTATATTTGATCCCCTTTACCTTCCTCTACCATCCCCCTCTCCCCTTACCCTCTGGTAACGATTAAACTATTGTCTGTGTCTATGAGCTTTTGTTTTTTTCGTTTGTTTATCTTGTTCTTTTGTTGTTTTCAGCTTTATATACTACATATCAGTGAAATCATATGGTTCTCTACTTTTCTGTCTGACTTATTTCGCTTAGCATTATAATCTCAAGATCCATCCATGTTGCCACAAATAGTACTATTTCATCTTTTCTTATGGCAGAATAGTATTCCATAGTATATATAGATGATATAGATATAGATATAGATATAGATATAGATATAGATATAGATATAGATATAGATATAGATATAGATATAGATATAGATATAGATATAGATATAGATATATAGATATAGATATAGATAGATATAGATATAGATAGATATAGATACAGATATATATATATCACAACTTCTTTATCCATTCGTCTATTGAAGGACACTTTGGTTGTTTCCATGTCTTGGCCACCGTAAATAAAGCTGCAATGACCACTGGAGCACATATGTCTTTATGGATAAATATTTTCAGATTTTTGGGGTAGATACCCAGGAGAGGGATTGCTGGGTCATATGGTAATTCTATTCTTGATTTTTTGAGGAACCTCCACACTGGTTTTCATAGTGCTGCACCAGTCTGCATTCCCACCAACAGTGCAGAGAGTTCCTTTTACTCCACAGCCTCTCAAATGCTTGTTACTATTTGTGTTATTGATGACAGCCATTCTAACTGGTGTAAAATACTAAGAGCAAACTTAACCAAGGATATGAAAGATCTACGTACTGAAAACTATAAGACATTTTTAAAAGAAATTGAAGAAGACACAAAGAAATGGAAAAACATTCCATCATGGATTGGAAGAATCAACATACTTGAAATGGCCGTATTACCCAAAACAATACACAAATTTAATACAATCTCCATCAAAATCCCAAAGGCATTTTTTAAAGACAGAGAACAAAAAATCATCAGATTTGTATAGAACCACAAAAGACCACGAATAGCCAAAGCAATCCTAAGAAAAAAGAACAATGCTGGAGGTATCACACTCCCTGACTTCAGCTTGTACTACAGGGCTACAATAATCAAAGCATCATGGTATTGGCAGAAAAACAGACACGTAGACCAATGGAATAGAATTGAGAACCCAGAAATAAAACCACATATATAGGGACAGATGATTTTTGACAAAGAAGCCAACAACATACAATGGAGAAAAGACAGCCTCTTCAATAAATGGTGCTGGGAGAATTGGAAAGTCACATGCTGAAACTAGACTATCTGTCACCCAAATTAACTCAAAATGGATCAAAGACCTAACATAAGACCTGAAACAATAAACTGTATAGAATAAAACATAGGTACTAAACTTATGAATCTTGGATTCAAAGAGCATTTTATGAATTTGACTACAAAGGCAAGGAAAGTAAAAGCTAAAATAAACGAATGGGACTATATCAAACTTAAAAGTTTGTGCACAGCAAAAGAAGCCATCAACAAAAGAAAGAAGCAACCAACCGAATAGGAGAAAATTTTTGCAAACAGTGCCTCTGATAAGGGGCTAATGTCCAAAATATACAAGGAACTCATACAACTCAACAACAAAAAAACAAACAACCCAAATAAAAAATGGGCAGAGGACCTGAAGAGACATTTCTCTAAAGAGTAATTACTTTTTAATAAATGAAACAGAAGCTCTTTTTATTAAATTATGTTTCAAAAGATTTCACCACTGAAGAAATATGTGTATTCATATATTTGCATAGAAAAATAGACTAGAATAAAATATACCCAAATACTAATGATCCCTATCCCTAAGGCATGAGGTGGAGGGTGATTTTTAACGGTTCTCTAATTTCCAAATGTTTTTTAATTTATAATGAGTCTTACAACTCTTGTAATGTGTACACGTTTTCAATCAGAAAGTAATAGAATGTGTAAAAAATGTCCAATTGTTTATTCTCCTTGTGTCAAATTACACAGGACTCTGGGGGGAGCCGGCAGGACAGTTAGTCTTGGCCATTACTCAGTCTCCCTACCTACATGCACCACAGAACAAGGGAACAGGTGTGGGCCAAAGCAGGACTGACCACCTGGACACTGCATGCCTGCTCAGTGATCCTCTGTGGCTGCCAGGTCAAGCCTGGGGTCCAGAGAGCTGCCCTTAGTGCTGAAGCTCCAGGGCTGGGTCCAGTCTCCAAGCAAATCAAGCATCCTGGTCCGTAGGTCCTACCACATACGGGCACTGCCCTGGAGGCGAGCAGCTCATTGCAACTTGGGTTTTGTTACCTTTTGAATCTGAAAGAAAATGACTGCTTCTTCTCTCGTGCTACCCTCCAAGTTCCTCCTCTCTCATCTCCATCCATCTCTACTCAGTTCCGAGTTCAGGTTTTTCACAAAAGTCAGAAAGCATAGCTGTCTTCCAGCACCGATGGCTTTTGACCCCGTGAAAGCCCTGGAATAGGAAACTCACCAGGTGGCCTGGTGGGAAAAGGGAGAGGACACATACTGGGCAAACAAATACAAAGACCTCAACAGGCCACCCTGCTACCTTCACAATCATTTTTTAATGTGTGTTTCTTGAAGAGGAAATAAATCATGAGAATTAGGAATTCAGAGCCAGACAGTTGGGAAGGAACATGGTTTGTGTCCACCCAGAGCCACTAAAAGCCAGGTCTTACCCTAACCACAGACTGGCAAAACCACACTTATATCAGAATTCAAGTTCGTTTTTCCTGACTCGACATCGCAAACATGCATCTTCAACCTTAGAAGATTAAACATACCAGCAACTTTTTCTTACTGAAGATGTTATTTTCTTGGGGTGAATGATATAAACATTACCTGGATCACTTTGTACCTTCCAGTTCTTTTCCATTTTCATATTTCGATTGGGGGTGAAGCATGTTTTCAAGTATGCAATCTCTCCTAGGACAGGTAACAGGCCAATGGAGCCGTTATAGTTTATCCGTGATGACGTGGGAAGGACTTTGGCTTGGGAGCTAGGGTCCTTCCGTGAGTCTGAGGCCACTGGGACGTGCAGGGTCTGACAAAGGAAACACTAGTCTGGCATACTTGGGGGCAATAGAAAATCCCAAATTTCCAAACTCTATTTCCATTCAAATTGGAAGTTTGAAAGACTCTCCAAATACATGGAGATGAAAGGGAAATCAGGGAAAGAACTTACTGTGAACTCATCCATCAGCCCTTTCAGAAAGATTTTGTGCAAAAGGAAAAATAAATGTAATGAAAGCGCCGATAAATTAGGAATGGAAAGGGGAAATGCGTTTCAAAACTACAGTAAAATATGCTAAGAATACATGGAGCATTTCCGAAGCTCCCTTCTAACAAGCAGAGGGAAGGGGGTTGGGGAGCATGGGGACTTGTGGCCCACAAGTTGCACACATGGATGTCACATGAGGAGTACCCAGCATGGTCTGCCTTCTTCTGGGAGGGTGGACATTAAGCTGTGGTTGGGCAGGTTTTCTTCATCAGCCAAGCGTTGTTGCAGTGTTGTTCCTGGGTCTCCATCTGCCTCACACAAGAAGCTCTGACTGAGACGCTTTCTGCTTTTTTGTTTGTTTGTTTTTCATTAGTCATATGAAAGGCAAGCTTCCACATGCATCGCCCATGTCCCCATGGCTGGGGGCCCTGTGGTGTCACCATAGGACCCTGACAACGTGGAGGGGTGATTTCACCAGTCCCCACTCACATTCAGCTAAACACGCAGAAGTGTTTGGCTTGGGTTTGAATTTATTACGATTGCTCCAAAAAACAACAACAAAAAAGTTTTAAATTAGTTCAACCTGTGTTGAATTAGGCCATAATAAAAGTACGGTCTCATGGATTTAAACTGTGGTTTGGCCAATATTCTAGACACACACGGAGAAAATAAGAAGGCTTTCTTCTCAAAGGAAAGTCATTTTAGAATGTGGTAATCCTCCGCAAAGAGAACAATAAGCTCATCTGTTGCTTTTTGAAATAAATTTCAGTGATATTTTAATTTGAAAATGCCCCAGAAGTATGTGGAGTGGTCCACTTTTCTCATGAGTCTTCCAAGATCACACGGAGTCTCAATTCACTGGTTAAAGACAATTCTCATATCTAAAAGTATGAATCGCTGGGAAAACATTTCCCATGCAAACTGTAAAACTGTGTCAATAAATTATTTTTGAAGGAAGTGATTAAACTCAATAAATAAAAGTTTAAAATGGTAACTAAATTTCTGACTCAAAGCAACTAGAATGACACTATCGGCCTTAGAATTCCCATGACTCTTAATGCCCCAGATGACACACTTGCTACTTGTGTAATTCTGCCTCCCTCGAGATGACATGTTTCAGTATCAGGCCTAGTTTGTCTAGTACTCTACAAAACTAGAACATTTGATACCTGAAAAAAACTATAAAATTAGCAAGACAGATATTACCCCATTTTTCTCCTCTTTGCTGTGGACTCACATCCATGATCAAGTAGAGCAGACATGAACAATACATATATTTAGAATGAAATTGAAACCTCCTTCCCTCCCAGTCTTGGGTAAATTCATTTTCTGGCTACAGGATGGCATAAAACTGAGTAACCCAGCAGTGAGCTATCCTGGGACCAGAGAAATTGTGTAATCAATTTGATTATTGGAAATGGCCAAGGCGTATATGGGGTATGCCTTTACTTGTCTATGGAAGAAAAACATAATAACAACGCAGATATAAGACATAAAGACTATGGAATAAAAACACAGAGGTGGTCCTTCTCATGAGGACAGGGGTGGAATAGCTCCAAGAAATGAGGACTAAGAGAACTCAGTCCAAATGCTAAATGGGGAGTGAGGGGAAACCCCTAACTTGATCATTAATAAAAAATATCATAGATAAAACCTGTTAAGTTTCTGACCACACAAAAAAGCAGAAAGCTTGTTATGTGAAGAATAATAGTGTGATGAAAATATTTATTTAGTTTACTATTACACACTTAGCAAAGTGTTTATTTGTTAATTCCATCAAATCTTCCTTAAGTTGCATGTATTTGCCCCATTTTATAGATGGGGAAAGGGGGGACTAGCTAATTTACATAAGTTTGTTAATGTCACAGAATTGTTCATAAGAGGATTTGAACCTAGTGCTGTTGAATCCAGAGCCCCTGTTTTTCATCCTAACCTTTTGTGAGGGTTTATGGTAGTAACAATTTTTAAGGATTGGGCAGAGAATTTCACAGCAAACCCAGATTCCCCCCACAATTATTTTTGTCAGTCTTGAATCTTTGTTATCCATTATTTATCCGTCTTAATGTTTTCCCTACTTAAAAAAAAGTCTCAGAAAGATGTAATAAATTAGGCCTCATCATACTTTCGTGTGAATTGATTTCTCAATGGGCTTTGGTTGGGGAAATCAGAGACAGAGCCCATGGGAGACTTAGAGACTAACTTCATTCTCAAGGGGTAAAAAGCTGTGGGAGAAAAGCATCGAAAGGATAGTAAGAAGGAAAATAGAAGATAAACATGACCTTTCATAGCAGGTCAGATGGGCTGGTACTCTGTAGAAACAATTCCATTAGCTCAATAGCTTAACACTACACAATTGCATTTCTTACTCACATTATATAATTTTCATGGGTTGCAAGGTGGAGCTGTGCTCATTTTTGTTCCTCACTATTGGATTCAGGTTGACAGAGAAGCCACAACCTCAAATATTCCCAACCACCAAGGCAGAAGGGAAAAGAGCTATGTGGGTCTCATACAGACAATTGAAGATCCAGCCTAGAAGTGACACACCATTTTGTTCACACCGCATTGACCAGAACTAACCATGTGATGACACCCACCCACGTGGGAGAGGACAGGAAGTGCCAAGCTACTGTGTGTATAGATGGTGGAGAGCCAGAAACTTTCATGCCAACACTGATAAATATTCTGACAGTGAATATCTCTCAATATTTACCCACTTTTCAGTGTGGCCCAAATTTGGCACTCCTTTCACATGGTAGCACATCTCTTTTCAAAGGCACTTTGGTTTGTTACCCTATTCACTGTTCACATTGCTTTCCAAAACCGTTATTTTCAGAAAGTCATTTCTCTCCCACTACAGGTATTCCACAGAACCAAAGTAAGTCTAGAACATATCTTTTAAATGTGTTTGTGATGAGAGCTAGCATGGCTAATGACAGGTCCCATGCTTGTGGTGGGAAGGTTTTGTCATCTTTATCAAAGAGAGTCTTGTCTGTACTTCAATTATGTTCCTTCCTTACACATTATCTTATCAGACGCATTGTATGAGATCTTAAAATCATGAATTTCTGACTGAGGTGAATGATTCATCTCACTGTAATTTTGTGGGACTATTATGATAGCCAAGAGGAAAAGGAAATTCATTTGTATGCTGTGAGATCTTTGAAAATCAAACTTTACTTTAAAAATAAATTGTATTGCCATGAGGTATTCCTTTTGTGTGATTCCTCACCTTGATGAGAATGTGATGGACCCTTTATAATAAGCAGTGTCTGAATCATGCTGGAAGATGTCAAAATAAAATGAAGAATTCAAAAAAGAAGATCTTTCTATAACTTTCCTCCAGAAAAGGCAAATCACATCTCAATTTTAGTAAGCAAATATTTCATTTTGTAAATTATATATATATAATATTCTATATATTATGTATAATATAATATAATATAAATCCCAATATTTGCAATTTGTTAAGGTGATTCAGTGATTTTGTTGCGACCCTAACGGTTGTCTACTATGTCTATTCTTTGTGTTGCATACAATAATCAAGAAATCAAGGATTATAAGAAACTATCTCCACCATCCAAGACCTCCATTCTCGTTATAGGTCAGGTTTACCAGAAGCAGTACTTGAAATCAGGATTTATGAGCACTGATGTATTTATGAAGGAAGTGGTCCCAGAAGAAATTGATGAGAGAATGAAGGAACTGGGCAGAGTGGAGGGAGAATGGCCACATTAGGAGGCGATTTCAGGCAACACCCTTTAGCAAGTGCCTTCAGCCTGACCCTTAGGATAGTTCTGAAGTGTAAATTATACCTAGTGGTTGTGTTGGCCTAAGACAAAGGGGTTGGGTTTTGTATTCTTGAATATATCAGTCATTGACTGAGGTCTGCATCAATAGGACATAAACTCCTAGGTACTTCCAGCTCTCAGCGCATGTAATCAAAATGACCCTAACAACCCAAGGGCAAACCTCCAAATAAGTACCACAGACAGTGGTCACTGAAGGCAGAAGCATCCAGATGCTGGAATGGGTCACAGGAAAGGAGTTCATGGGAATCTGGGAGAAACACTGACAACATCAATTACAGCCCATCCCTGGTGTCATTCAGATCCACTCACATTACGTTTATAATGTCATGACGCCCTCAGGATGGTGGTGAGTCACTGTTTCTAGGGGAACTGACAAGGAGAAGGTCCGTGGGATTACCTATAGCTTCCACTGATGCAATCGGCCCCAAGGCTGTTAACTCACATTCACGTCTCCATGCGCTGGGGCACCTCTTTTTGCTCTGATGAAAATTGTTATACTAGTTTTCCCTTTGCTGGTTTTACATTTCAAATGTGAATAATACCAAATAGATTCAAATTTCCAGTTTATACTTTTTTTCTCCTACTCTTTGTTTCCCGAGAAAGACCACATCCATGCCAAAATATCTAAAATGTCACTATAGAGAAGATAGTTGGTAGATATTGTGGCTACAATTGACTTCATAGATGCATATCAAGTGATCCCAAAAATGCCCCAAATGAAAATACACCAAAAGGAAAAAACACTCTGATTCTGCTGTCTGTTCATTCCAGAAATATTTTCTGAGTGTTTACTAGATGTGGGGCCCTGTGCCAGGTGCCAGAAGGTAGCCGTGAACAGGCAGCTGGGTTGCGTCACCGAGGGGGTAGTGTGCCCCCACTTACATATCCACTCCTCCGCACCTCACTTCCTCTTCACTTGTCTAGTCTAGAGACCCTCTGGACGCTCCTCAGGTGTGACCTGTGAAGTCTTCCCTCCCCAAGCTTCCTGTCTCATAAAGACCACAGCACTTCCTGCCTACTCCACTTAGCAGGCAGCTGTCTCAGGTGGGACACCTGTAGAAACTCAGCACAGAAGAGTGACAATCTCTGGGGGTCAGGGGGAGCAAATACATGTGTCCAGAGCCCTTGTTCTTACTTACACTGAGCACAGAGTCTTCCATAGAAATGTGCGCTACTGGTTGGGATTGCCCCAAAATATAAATAGAGAATAATTATAATTTAAATATGCCATTGTTACATATGATGGAAATACAGACCTCAGGATCTGACTAGTATTAATAGCTCTCGTTCATCAGTTGTGTGTTAAACGGATACCTCTGGGCTAGCTAAGGAAACTAACACCACACATATTTTTGTTTCTATAACAAAATAAATGTCGGTCCTAAACAATTCTATCCAAAGTTCACCCTGACAACCAAGACTTTTGTAAATCAGGGATTACTCATCCTACCCTGTGGCACTGGTTATGAGGTGCCAGCGTTCCTTACACCTCATTCTCCCTTTTCCGCTATTCACGGCACCATGAACTAGGATACAATTCACAAACCAACTGGAAATGGACACCAGAGGTTTCATCAGGCATCCGTCCAGTGGGATGGGGTGGGCCCACAGGGGCCTTCCTCATCTGTGGTACACAACATGTCTGCCACGCTCCTTAATTTTCTTACATCATGATCCCGCCTTGCCAACGCAGAAGCCAGGAGTGTCACAGCCTAGCATGTGTGTGCGCAGGTGACCTGGGTTCCAGCAATTGGAATAGAGAGGGAGCCAGTGAGAAGCAGCCGCAGTCACAGGCCCATTGCCCGGGAGGTGTGAGGGCAGTGACTTTAAGGGTGATTGGTGCTCACGGTGTGTGCCCCCTCCTCTTCTGAGATCTGTGACACCGTGGCGCAGCGACCATGGCTTCACTAGCGGCCCCTGCGGTGGGCGTGGCCTTTGCTCCTGGCTGAACACTCTAAGGCTGGCTCCCTGTGCTCCCAGTGAGTCTGAAGACCACCGAATCCCTTTGAAAAGTCCTTTTATGAAGAGCTCTGACCCTCCAAAGCCTAGAACATGTTACTTACCTGGGGATACTAGAATTCTATCTCATACCCCAATCGACGGCGTGTCCCATCCCTAGACAGCCAATCTTCCTACTGTTCTTCATGAGAACTAATGGCGGCTCCTTTGGGCCCCTGTTAGCCCCAGGAATACACCTCTGCCCTTCAAGCCCCACCATGCCGAGCTCTCAGACAACCGGGCCTTCCTGCACATTGGCGATGTCTAACGTACCAAAGTAAAAACGGATGAAAGGGAAAGAGGGCCCCATGGGAGGAGGAGGAGGGAAGGAGGGAAGGAACGCTGCTGCTACCCAGAGTCTAAGGGCCCTTCTGGTTCCAGCAGCGCTATGAGATAGGCAGAGAGGGTGGAGGTTGGGGGCCTGGTACAGGAGAGGGCAGGAGGCAGGAGACCAGACAGCCTCCCGCTAGGGAAACACAAAACCTGCCAAAAGCGGAGGGAAAGAAAGGCACAGCCACCTAAACAGGACTCTGTCGTAAGCACTGAGGATAACCGTCTCCTTGCCCTCACGCCTGACCTAACTGTGCTGTGAATTTATACACAAGTCTGTCCACTGTGTATTCACTGGTGTTCCATGAACTCTCCTGAACTCAGTGATTCCAGTTATTTCGGAAATGGAGATATCTTGGCTCTATTGGACACGAGTGTCCATCAGAATTGAGGCAATAGTGAAAACCAGCCAGCACAGGAAGAGCTGGCCTGTCGTGAAGGAGGTAGTACCCGGTGTCCTGGTAGGTCTGTTGCTTGTGGTGTGATGAGCTGGACGCCCAGTGCTGGGGGATGAACTACGGTTCCCCAAAAAGATAGGCTGCAGTCCCCACCCCATGGCCTTCCTTGGAAAAAGGTCATCGCAGGTGTTGTTCGATAAGATGAGGTCACACTAGAATAGGGTGGACCTATAATCCAATATGACTAAGCACTTGACAGGAAGACAGAGACATAGGGAGAGGGTGGCCATGTGACAAGCAAGTGAGGCAGCTACAGACTAATGCATGGTAAGGATTGCCGGCAAAACCAGAAACTAGGAAGAAGCACGATTCTCTCCTGCAGGTTTCACGGGGACCATGGCTCTCGTGACACTTGACTTCAGACTCCTATCCTGAACTGTGAGGTACTAAACGTTGGTGTTTGTAGCCACCAGTTTGTGGCCGTTTGTTACCGCAGCCCTAGAAAACGAACACACCCAGAATAAGACGTTTAAGAACTTCTGATCACCCAATACATGAATTCAGTTAAATGATAGTGAAGACACAAAATTAGACAATATTATTTTTCCATACTTAATTTTGGTTTTTGAGTGTACGATTTCTCTTCTTATAGTCAATTAAATTATAGATTTGCTCCTGCTTGAAATTTTTACCCTAAAAAAAAGAAAAAACAAACAAACAAAAAAAACGACATTTTTTATTATGCTTGTAATGTTGGATAGCAGTAAAAGACGCTGTAAGTAGGAAGCAGATGTTAAGGAAACAACAAAAAATGTAAAGCGACAAACATGATTTTGAATACCTCCACACAAACTGCTACTGCCTGTGACTACAGATACTGAACAGAGAACCAAGCGTTAGCAACAAACCACCGTGCCCTGGCACGTGTCCCGGGTCCACGGAGGCCTAGAGATTACAGGTCATCACTTGTTCCCTTTCCCTTTCAATTCCCAATAGCTGATCTCTCAGAAAAGAGGAAAACAGAATTCAGAAGATGGATACTCTCTGCAGGTACACACAGCCAACTAAGAAAAATCTATGGCATTTGTATATCATGGTCTCTTCAGAGAAAATGGAAGAAGTGATGTAAAAAATGCAGCCTTCAAAAGGAGCAGGAGATGTGGGAACTGCCCTGAGGGTTTCCTGAGTAGGAGGCTGGAAACAGTGGAACAGAAGGCAGGACGGCTCCTTCAGAGCTGGCTTCAGAAACCCAGACAGACGGCTGTTTACATGCCCTGCAAACTGCATTGTGATGGAAATAACACAGTATCCGGATGAGGGAGATGGATTTCACGAAGAGAAAATGATGGCATACCTACATTTTAAAAGAAGCGCTCAATCTATGTCTGAATTTAAAACAAAAAGAAGCTGTAAATGAGGCGGTTGACTTACATTCAGGACATAACGTCCTAGTCTCTTCCCTCACTTTCGGATCTCCAGTTATCCAGATGTCCTATTTCACACAGAAAATTTAGGATGATAGTGTCTTAATTCAGGGGCTATTCTGCCTGGTGGAGCCCCAAGCAGGACCATGAAGGAGTCTGGGGGTCTAGCTGAACTGAACGCCCTCTCCGCCCGAGGAAGGGACACTAGGAACCGCGCCTAAGGACTGTTTCCTTCTTTCACTCCCGGGCACTGCACCCTCTGTGACTGGGGGGGCCATCAGAAGTCTCAACGTTTTGCTGCTTTTCTTCACTGGATACCAGAGACCACAGTCCATGAATTAAAGAAAGACTCGCACTTGGTGTGTCAGCAGTTTTGTTTGAAGTCGCTCTTGCCCTTCCAGCTGTTCCTCAGTGGAACCGAATTCCCCTGCTCTGGGGCACCCTTTACCTCTTGCTACATCAACCCCCTACTTACACTGAGTGCCACATAAGCTGACACACACAGGATGAAGTGCTTTAATTGAATGGTTTGGACAATCGGAGACTTCAGATGCGATGAGCACTCGGCAGACACCCCCCTTCCTTCCCTCTCACCTGCAGACCCAGTGGGTGGGCTGACACCTGCGTCACTAGTTACCCACAAAACCCCGCCAGTAACAATTAATGCCTGATCCAAGCAGATAGGAGCTCCCTCAGGAGTAAAACAGAAAAAGAAGAGAGGAAAAAGAAGAGACTTTTCTGAAAATAAGAAAGGACCTTTCTTTCCTGTTTTATTTTTAACCTGATGTGTTGCATAGTACTGAATGTCACCAGATTGTCATTAATGTCACTTTTCCTCATGTTCCATATGTGATGTGACATATCATCTGACTAATGAAACCCGATGAACAATATGTCAACATAAAGAAGCACGCTGGGTCACAAATATGCTCTGAGAACATTAAATTGCAAGGAAATGTATATGGAACGTGTTTTCCATAGGAATAAAATTGAGTAGCGTAGTTAACATACCACATTTAGGAGTAATACCTTGGAGACCGACAGAACCGACATACATTGCTGAATGACCTATAAAATGTACATTATCACACATATTGAGAGCACAGACAGGCAGACGCATGCAAACCGGTAACAAGAAGGATTGCAACGGGAAATGAGGCCTTCTCTGAGAAGGCAAACAATTGTGGAAATGAACAAAGCCACAGTAATGAAAAAGGTTAGCAAAAGAAGAGCTCCCCATTACTTTGATTTAAACGTTAATACTGTGTCCTAACACATTTCTGTTCTCACCCCCTAACACTATGGGTCCAGTGCCACGTGATGTGCGGAGAGGGTCAACATGAGATTAAGCCCCAAGTCCCCATCAACCCTTCTAGTAACTTCTCACATCCCGTACGTTTTCCTCAGGCGTTAACCCTAGCCCCGAACTTTTGTCGAATAGTTTTACCTACTGCTTTATATAAATGAAAAGACATGCTGTTTACGGACTGAACTCACCTTCCCTCCACCTCAAAATGCTTCTGTATTTTCATCTATTTTCTCATCTCAAAGAATGAACTCCCATCTTCAAGCCTACCGCTCCTGGCTTCCTTGGAGGCGCCCCCTCTCCCTGCCACTGTGGTTCCTCGTTTGTTTTACTGACTTTGGTCTTCCTGGGCCCAGGGCTCCCTCACCACTGCACCCTTCGGTTCTCCCAAGGCCAGAAGTCCAAGCGTGCTGTCTTGCTCTCCCTCACTCTCTCTCGCTCCCTTCCCCCATTCTCTCACTCTCTCTCCTCTTCTTAAGTTTCTCTCTGTTTTCTGACTCTCCCGATAAGTTGTTTTGAAAGGATCACGGGCTCCCTAGGACCCAAATCCATTGTCCTTCGTTCAGTATTGTTTAGCAATTCCGAGTTCTCACCCATTCCTCTTTCCTTAGCTGTGACAACATGCCCCCATCTGCTCTTACTCCTGACTAATTGTCTCTTGTCTTTGTTCTGCAGCTTCTCCCCTCCCACTTGATGAATTTAGGTATTTCACAACCGCCAGTGTTGACCCTCTTCCCCTCCCCTGGAAATACTTCACTTACTTCACGGCTTTAAACATCCCCTCCACGGGTAGTGCAAGACCAGGGAGTGTGGCCTTCCGATCTCACTCAAACCTTTGAATCTGCACCTGCTACTGTCCACTCAGCACCTGTCCCCTCCTCTTCCCACTCCCAACAGGAAGTGCTCATCCTGCTGCTGAGTGTACTTCACCCACATTTCTCTTCGGGTGTTGCCAAGGCTTCATTCATTCATTTGTCCATTCATTCAGTGACCTTCGGTTATTGGCAATGCTCTGTGCTAGGTTGTGGAAAACTTTGTAAATGACCACACTGCTTGACTCTGTAACCAAGCAATGGTATTTTATGGCTAGAAGTCCAAGCGTGCTTCTAGAAACCTAACATAATATTGGAGGTGCCAAGGACAGCACCCCAGAAAAAAGCAACTTGTAAAATGAGAGCTAAAAAGTCTGTTGGAACTATCTTGGATTCTTGGATACAACTGCATGTACCCAGGCTTAGAGGAGAGGGTGAGATGGAGAGACACACAGAGAGAGAGAGAGAGAGAGAGAGAGAGAGAGAGAGAGAGTTTTCACGAATGGTAGGCCTATTTGGCTGGAGCATAGAAAGCAAAGACTTAACTGGTAAGCTTAGAGGTCAGATTAATCCAGCTCCTAAACCATACTGAAGGGCTTTAACTTGGGAAAATCATGATGTGACATACCTTGTATAAATGTCACCCTGGGTTAATTGTTGGAGTTGGCTGAGACAGGAGCCATGAAGGCCCGTTAGAAGCTGTGAGAGTCACCCAGACATCTGATGACACTTTCTGCCTGAATTAAGGGTGTGACAATGGGAATAAAAAGCAACAAAAAGATGCAATATATACTAAGAAGGCAAACAACCAGACTTGATGTTTACGTGGCTATGAGGGAGTGCGAGCCGGGTCAAATTCCCTGGACGCCCCCGTCCTTCCTGAACCATTATAAGAATGATAGTGACATAGAGCAGGGTAACATAGTAAGGGGACTGTTTGGGGAGGAGATGATGACAATTCTTTCCCAGTGTTTTAGAAATTTATGCCCACGCCATCTTCCTTGTGAGCCCCTAACAGCATGAGGGGAGTTGGGGACCCACGGTTGCCAACACGGTTCTTCTCCTAACACAGAGACCTTCTCATGACTGCAAGGCCAGCTAAGGAAGAGGCTGCCATGAGTCACTGTCCTAGTTTTCCTATCTCGAAAGGATTTTTCAACTTGTATTTCATCAAAATAACAAGAGGATTTGTCTTAGTTTGCTCAGGCCGCTATAACAAAATCTACAAACTGAGTAGCTTATGAACAGAATTTTATTTCTCACAGTCTGGAGGCTGGATGTCCGAGATCAGGGTGCCAGCATGGTCAGGAAGGGCCATCTTCCAGGTCACAAACTTCTCTCCATGTCCTCATGTGGCAGAAGGAAGACGGAGCTCTGTGGGGTCTCTTACAAGGACACTGATCCCGTTCATGAGGGCTCTGCCTTCATGACCGAATCACCACCCAAATACCATCCCCTGGGAGTGGGGGGTTAGGATTTTAACAAATGAATCTGGACATAAACATCCAGACCATAGTGGGATTTATTGAGAATAACTGAACCTCCTTGGTGGAATTTTTATACGTAAGACTTCATTATAATCATGGCCAACAAACTAGGAAAACCATCCAATGGAATTCTGATATTTTTCTCTCATGTTGAAATTGTTAGAACTCTGAGCCAACGTGGCTGAGACCATGACAGTTTTCCATGCCAACCAGTATCCTTTAGTTGCCCCACTTTAGCCAGTACTTTCAATGTACCCTATCCCCAACTCTGGCCTTGGATTGCAGCTGCCTTCTCATCATTTGTCAACCACTGTGGGCTGTGTACCTGGGGACATTCCAAGTCCCCTGTCAGCACAGTCTCCACAGACCTTTCCTTCTCCTCCCTCCATCTGGTTGGCTCTGAAACTCTCCCTTTTGGCAATTGGTTCTACTTATTCTCCCTGCTTTGTTTTCCCCCAGAATCTGTGTATTGTGGTCACAGGAGCAACATTTTAAACCTCTTTTGTTGGGAAAAATTAATTCCTGCTTAACATCTGCTTGGGCAAAACCATAACAATTCTCATATGTCTCTTATGGACAACTCCTTGGTGGTAGGAATTAAAGATATTACTGTTTAATATTTACTAATGGTCAACAGGATACATTTACATGTGTTACAAAGAGAATAAATATATGTTGAATGAATTAATTAATGAATGAACAAATGAATAAACATATCTAAGCAATTCCAGCTGACTCTAACCACAACTAAACTACTTCTAATCCCATTCAAAATTGTAGATAGATAGATGATAGATAGATAGATAGATAGATAGATAGATAGATAGATAGATAGATGATAGATAGATAGATAGATAGATATTGGCAAACCCTTGACATTAGTCACATGATCACGCCTCAATTCAAGTCAAAAGAAGCTAGGAAGGAGAATCATCATGAAACAATTATCCCTTCACATTTGTTATCTGCTGAATCCTAAAAGCAATCTAGGTGTCATTATCCCCATTTCCAATGTTCAGAGGGGTTCCCTCACAGAACGGCTAAGTGGGAGGTGGGAACTGAATCCCGTTTTGTACGATTCCATGCTTATGAATATGGACCCCAACATGGTGCAGGACCCTTGAGGATAATTATAGTCTCTTAATTACAGTCTTTTGGAAACCAGTCTTTTCCATGCAGGACTATCAATCCGTATTTTACTAATAGACAAAACACAAAAACAAAAATGTGTTGAGGACAGAGAGCCGTCAAGGGCGTTTAGGAGGCTACTTCTGGTGTGGGTATCATTCACCACGTGCTTGTGCTTGGTCCTCTGTCACCAACAAGCTAGGGGGGCACATTTCTTTTGGGAGGAGACTGTAGAGCAGTGACTCAAGTAATTTGCCACATTGTCCTGCGTGCAACATACCCCACAGTTATCACTGTGCTTAATGGGGTCACAGGTGGTTACTATGTGATTATTGGGAAATAATGTTGGGTACTTTGCGGTGAGCCCATCAATGCCTCATGTCACCAATACACCTACCATTTATCCCTATAATTAAGATACTGTGCCTTCTATGTACTTATTTAAACAAACAAAAAAATAGAGACCTATATTTTTAAATGATGTCTTGTTTAACTAGAGCTTAGCAAATTTATAAATTCAGATACCTGAGTTTTTGTAAATGACATGCCAGCCCCAGAAGGAGATGCTAGAATTTATGTCAAATCATCATAATGGATACTTTGTTGTTCTAACCAGCTTGAAAACAGATGTATTTACAGTTCCGGCAGCTGCAGACCCACTATTAGAGAGCCAGATTTGTGCTTTCTATTATACTCGCACTTCCTTGGTTAAATCCCAGCTCTCACTCCTGAAAGAGAAGTGATAAAATAAGGGAAGGAAAGCTGCCTCCAAATGGCCAAGAAACTCGATCACACATTTTTATCTGAGGATAAAATTATGAAACCCTGAAGGAATTGGCGATTCATGAGCATAAAGAATTCCAGTTTTCTGGGGTAAAACTACTTTATGTCATGTTATAAATAGTGACAATTGATGATTTAATACCCTCTTGCCTTCGGGCAGAAAAGGTACCACTCCCTACAAGATGATATTAGAAATATCATACAGTGTTGTTTCAACCTCCTTGACAATTGACAGCTGCAGAGAATATATACCAAACAATGGCATTTCCGTAGCTTTGTGGAAGACTGGTAAGTACCCTTTTACAGGAACTGAATTTTTAGCTGGGCACATGGGTATCAGAATAAAAAACAAAAAATGCTTCCCACCTACGCTTCAGCTAGGTGTGGCCAGATGCACATGTTCTGACCAAAGGAATATAGCAGAAGTAAAGTGTGGGAGCTTCTGGTTGTTCTCCCTTCCAGCTCTGGAATGCAGACAAGGTGGCAACAAAGGGTGGACCATGCAGGTCCCTCTGGGGACAGTGGAACAACAAGTAATCCCATCTGTAGAGATGCCACATCAACACAGAGTCTCACAGGGGAGAAATACACCTCTGGTTTGCTTAACCCACGATTATCTTGGATTTCTGCCACTTGTTTACAAACTGGTATTCTAATCAACAAAAACACATGTCAGAAGTGTAATTCTGGAGTAATATCTGTGATGGGATGAAAAGATAGCTGTGATTTCTCCATCTTCCTGTGTTTCTGACATTTGCAGAAATCCTAAGAAACAAATGGGCTGAAATTCTACACAAGCAGTTTTCCGATATTCAAGAATACGTTTACATGTACATATTTTTACCTTCTTAGGCAACAGTTTGTTCAAAGTTTTAAAAGCTGCAAATATTTGTGTCCAGTTGGTGAATGATACAGATCCATGTCCGTCCTTTGTGCTGATAAACTCTTTTACCTTTTGGTGCCCAGTGAACTTAACTGGTTAACTGGTGGAACTGGACTACCTTAAATTCTCTAGGCGCTTTGCTCATGTACAAAGAACTCTGAGAATATTTCCTATCATGTTAAAATGCTTAAGAGATAAGCATGTGTCACTTCATAAGAGTGATAACCTGGATGATAATTACGGACAATATTTTCTGAACCCAAAACCTGGATGCATGGCCTACACCCATTTCAGGGAGGTGGGGGCAGAGGCTATGGCTGACGAGAGAGACGAACACGACGTTCCAAGCATGTCTCTCAGAGCGACAGTGCTTTTGTTGGGACATTATGATCTAGGATCTAGTCTCCGCTTCAAAGACTCCACTGTACCCCAAGTTGGTTAACTCTTTAACTGCTTCCAATGCCGTTGGATGTGGTGCAGCCTGGGAAAATGGCCCACGTATTGGAGACATTCTGAAATATCTACTGAAATCACCTAAAATTAGTGGTTGGACTTTACAAAGGAAACAAAAATATATAGTACTTCAGAAAACGGGGGACACATAGTTTCCCAGTAGGCCAGACCGCCCTTAAGTCATCAACTCCTTAATGTCTTTCCTACCTAACTTTACAATGGCAATGCAGATTCCACACAAATGGAGAATGAAATGAGACAACCAAATTTATTTTTACTTATGGACCTGAGCCAGAGTTTAAATGACTCCAGCAGTGGTGCTTTCTTCCCTTGGGAGCCTACTCTCTGGTCTAATAGATCTCACTCTTAGGAAATTTCTCTTATAATTCAGCATAAATTGTCCCTTGCTGAATTCCATCCCATTATTCCTCATTAGATGTCCTTGGACTACCTTAAACAACGAACCCTCTTCTCATAGGCCGGCCCATTTCCAGGCAGGAGAGGGCGATGGACAGGAGAAAAGGGAAGGGTGATGAAGAAGAATGGAGTTGAATCCACCAATTGTGCCCCAGCCTGTGAACATTTCAGCCACAAGCTGTTACGTATGAACACAGACAGCAAATGTGTTAGCAACGGGATCGAGTAATCACTGAAAAATGTTTAATTCTCAGCTAATCTCGATATTTACCTCTTTATGATTTCTCTGTAGGTGAGAGAGGTCAAAATCTTAAAGCTAAGGATTAGAGATACATTGAAGGTAAAGTTAAGTTAATGATTAAAGATGTCTGACTGCAGGAGGCAGCCAGGATATTGGGACCAAAATGGGGCTCCCACACTTACGCAGACAAGGATAGGAAAGCACGGCCATAATCCAGCCATGTCTGATGTTACAGAGAAAGACAGAAGGCAGCGACACCCATTAGGCTGCTTCTAACTGTTGGCCTTTTGTCCCCAAAATTTGCCTCCCAAGTCATTTGGCAAGAGTCTTTGCAATGCTCCATTCACAATGTACACAGTGCGTAAGGGAAATAGATTTCTCTGTGGTCTCACTTTATAACCAGATGAGACTCTTAGAGAAAAGATGCTCCACCCGAAGCTGTCTTGAAAGGAAACCAGCTTCTTCCCACTGGCAAGTAAGTGTTCTGGCTGTAAGCCAGTTTACCATGCTGTCCTGTGTGCATCCCATCCCGGTCCCCCTTCCTGCCTTGAGATAGGCTCCATAGTATTCCTTCAGGACCCGAATCCATTAAACAGCAAAAACTAAATATACAGATTATCTCCCAACGACATGCATGAAGCCGGCAAACATTATGCTTAGGAAAGTGCCGATTATGGCAAATTATGAATTAACATGTCAGGCAGAGAGGTTTGAAAACTTATAGCTGTGTTTACTATGTGAGAGCCCCAAATGAATTGAAAAATAGAAGGGGAAAAAACAGCAAAATCAGTGGTTGCCAAAGCTGCCAACATCCATTTCTGCTTTCCTGACTCTGCCAACCCCACCAGTCTTTGCACATACATACACACACATGTGCACAGGCAAACACACACACATGCACACAAGAAAGCAAAGAGCAGACACGTCAACCAGAGTGATAGCTGGTCCTTCCGGTCTGGGCTTCTCGGCTGATTTCATCAAAAGCTCACTGACTCAAGTTATTCCAGTTTCAGTCTCTCCACAAATGTGCACGCGTCTCCTGTGTGAGCTGGGCACTAGGAGGCATGCAGCTATGACAGCGCAGATGTGACACTCTCCTCTGAGACTACTTGCCCTAATGCACGGCCACTCTGAGTGTGGCCGGAACCAGCAACATCCAGAAGCTTGGAGACATGCTCGTTCTCAGCTGCCACCCCAGACTTACTGAAGCAGAGTTCTGATTGTGGGGCTCAGGAAGTTTCAACAAACTCTCCACATATCCCTAAGCATGCCACGGTTGATAAGTACTGGAACTATAACAATGTTTCCATCACATCACACACCCGTTTTGGTAAATAGGGTGAACGTGATAGAAACCTAGCTGTTTACAACAACTGTTTTAGCCTCAGTAGACACCAAAGCCTGAGCCATTTCTCTATGGGAGTTAATCTATGGTCCAGGAGTTTTGGGAAATTAGATAAACAAAGGACCCCAGACAATATTAAAAAAATGTTTTTGTTTTAATACTGTGGTTATATTGGCTACACATCTCTACTAAAGATTTGTGGCGCTCCCTTTAAATTATGTTTCCACAAGAAAGGGACCCAGTGACACAAAAGTTTTCGTCAATCTCTGATCACATTACAGTTATTCTTTAAAAGGAGAAAAAAACTGATTATATGCTGAGCACATAGTCAATTACAGAACAAATTGTTTTATTTGAGGAGAGCCACTGGTCAATATGGAAAGAAATAATGCCCCTCGTTTTCTTAATTGGTGATAGATCAATATTAAGTTGATGGTTCCTAGTTCCCAGGTAAAGACAACGATTCCAGGTAGGAAAGACAATATTCCGGGTTTAGAAAGCGAGGAGCCCAAGATCCTTTTTTGAACACTGTCTTGCAGGAAAGTGAGGCAAGGGGCTGTGCTTTTCTTTAATGACTGCTCTGAAAGTAAGTTTCAAGAGTTCCTCCATCGCCACCCGCCTGGCGGTTTCCCAGCTCCTGGGAGATGGAGTGGAGGGAAGCACAGGCTAATTACCTGGTTTTCATCTCACTCTGAGTGTCTGCTCTGAGTCTCTATCTCCCTCCTACACCGTTAAACTGCGTTTTTCTCCAAGGAAACCCACAGACTGCCTTTCCTTTTCCTGCTCACCCCATCGCTCCCTTCGTCTGAGAACCTAGTCTAAATGGGAGCAGCTTTTATTCATCCTCAATGCATGGGCGACGGTGAGCTGAGTGAACACACAGCTCTTCTGTCCTAATCCTCACCCAAACCAAGAAACAGGTGCCACCAGCATCCTCATCATACAGACGAGGGAGCTGAGTTGCAGAAAGAGTCATTGTCTTTCCAGAGCCCGCATAGAACAGTGATCGAGCAGGGATTTGAAACCTGCTCACCGGGCCCAACACCCTGCTGTGAACCCCCGACCTCCTGCTCCTCCAGTTCCGACTCCCATTCTGCATTTCCCCACATGACATGGCCTGAGGCAACATGTGGATGCCACTGCTACTCACTTCCCTTAGTTGGGGCAAACTGTCTCTTAAGCACCACTGTGTGGAATCGATTAGACAACATAGAGAGCACAACAGAACATAGTTTATACGTATTGGTCATGGTATGCCATAAAATCTACGGGTAGTCCTCTGAAGTCACATGGAACACTGGATTAGCAAACACTAACGCATGCTCCTAGGGGAAAATCCAGGTGAAGTTCCTGCAGGCCTCTGGTCACAATACTTCATCCACCTGTCCACACATAGCCTTGTTCTATGCATACTTCTGTTTAAAGACCTTATTTCTCATACGTGTGTGTTTGATGCATTACCATTGAACCGTGGCCAACAGAGCCGTGACTCTGGCCTGAACCATGCACCCCTAACACACACATCTTCTCCGTAAGGCACACCACAAGCATGGCACTTCAGCACTATGTGTGGGGGACATTTTAAACAGCAAAATCACCAACAAAAATGTGGAAAATGTGGCACTAAAGAAAGCACATAAAAAGCGAGACTTGTTTACAGTGTGAGAGCTGGGGACATGTGTGTGGGGTGACTCAAATGTCTCACCTCTGTGCATGTCTGTGAATGACCGCAAGAGTTCCATGAGTATCCATCTTGCAGTTACAAATGCATTTTATCACATTGATGAATTTGCAAATACGGAGTTTGTGAATAATGAGGGTTGACTGTACCAGGCTTACTCCTCAGCTGATTCTGCCACTCTGCCGATGTTCACAGGAAGAATAAATTACTTCAGTGTTCCATAGTCCGACAGGCACTTTTCCGGTCTGATTTTATTGGACATGTTTTCCTCAGGTGAAGCATCTGGCCACTCCCTCTCCGCATCCTTTCCTCAGCTCCAGACATCACCACAGTCGCTCTCTGCTCGTCTGGACTACTGCTCAGTGTTGAAGTCCTCTTGTTTCTCTCCCCCTCCTTTCCCTGTGGAGCTTCTCTGCCCTAGGAGTCCTTTGGAGCTTTTCAACGCGTGTATGCCACTAAGTAATGATGCCCTCAGCGTCAGGTATGATCCATAAGCAAGTCCAAGCTGAGTCCAACTCCACTGTTTTCACATTTCTTCTTATTCCTGGAATGCTCTGCTCCAATACCCCATAAAAACTCACTTCCTTGCTTCATTTAAGTATCTGCTAGCATGCCACCTCCTCCAGGCTGCCCTCCCATGACTCTTTCCCCTTACCCTCCTTTATTTGTTTCACAGTCTCTTGTACCACCTGAAATATTGTATGTTGCTGTTTATTCATCTCTTGTTTTTATCTGTCTGTAGTAGGCACCTCTCTAAGCTGGCTTCCAAGATTTCTGCCCAGGTGTGCACACACCTGTGTGATCCTCTCCCTGGGTGGGAGAGACATCTGAATGCACAGGGGTGGTCACTCCCTTGATTGGGTTTGCTACATTACAGAAGTGATGGAGATTACCTTGCAGACTTTGAAGAGGCTGAGCTGCCATATTGTAAGGAAGCCACATGTCAAAGACCTAAGGACATACAGAGCTGACAGCGACCTCTGGCCTACAGCCAGCAAGAAAATGGGGAACTCATGGGACCAACAACACAAGGACCTGAATTCTCCCAACAACCTGAAGTATCCTGGAAGAGGTCCCTGAGCCCCAGAGGAGAACACAGTCCAGCCTACACCTTGTTTTCAGCCCATGAGACCCTGAGCAGAGAACATAGCTAACCGGCATGCAGACTTCAGACACACAGATGTTATAGACAATCAATGGATTCTGCTTTGAGCTGCTAAGATTTTGGTCACTCGTTATGCAGCAACAGATATACTTCCCATCAGAATGCAAGCCCCATGAAGGCAGGGAGCCTGTCCATTTTGCTTATTGCTTTCTCATCAGCACCAACAAAAGCACTGGGCACGTCATAGGGACTCAATAAGGAAGACGGGCTGGGGTGCCTGGCCTGGCCGATGGCTGCGAACTGTGGCCTAATTTCACAGAGCCTGGGAGCCCAGAGCCCACCCCAGATTTCCACGGTTTCCCTCCTTCGTCTCCCATGCTCCTCTCTGACTGCGCTCCCTCTGGGGCGTCCGGGTGTCATGTGCTGCCCCTTCACATGTGTTTGTTCCAAATCCCAGTAGAACTAAGCGTTCCAATATGGGTGATGTGGGAGGGCCAGGACAGGAAGCCTGCTGCCTTCGCCACCCAGGACGGCACTGCCCAGAGCCAGGCTCCTCCAGTTCCAAGCACAGAACCTATGGGGGCCTATCAAGGAATTCTTTCTAAATAAACCCAGTGCCTTTCTTAGGAGCCTTATGGGGACAGCTGTTAATACACTGACATTTTCTACATCATTTAATCTATGCTGATAAATTCTAGCTCAGACCTCTCTATTGAGCTTCACATGCGTTTATCCATCCACCTGCTGGTTACCTACACTTGGAAGTCTCACAGGCACCACAAATTCAACACGTCCAGAAACTGACTAACCATTTCATCCCTGAAACGCTCTTCTCCAGGGCTCCATATCTCATCGCATGGCACTTCCACCCAGTTGTCCAAGCTATAAAGCTTGGAATCACTTCTGAACCGCCCTCTCCCTCACGCTCCAGGTCTGATCAATCAGTCATTCATAGCGTCAGACCTATTTCTTCTCCCTTGGGAACAGTTCCTGCTCCACTTTGCTCCAACCTCACCACCATCGGCGGAGGCCAGGCCAGCATCATTGTCTCAGTCCGGCTTCAGGAAACACCACCGGGGCTCGCTCCCCCATTCCCCCTACAGCTCATTTTCCACAATGCAGCCAAACCTGTCTCCTAATGCAACTATAACTGCCATCCTTGTCCTCACCCATCAGTGGGTTCCCATCGCCTCACTGCCCTGGGCTTATGAGACGTGTGCAGCTGCCTCTAGTTTCCTCCCACCATCGTCTTCAGCAGTTTCCCTTTGACTTCACTGTAACCTTCCAGCCTGTTCTCAGTTTCTCAAAAACTCCCCCTTGACCTTTGCATGTGCTGATGTGTCTACTTGGAAGTCCCCTTTCTCCTTTTCTACACCTGGCTGATTTCTTTCTATCCTTTAGGTCTCTTCCTATTTTTTTTCCTTAAGAATATGTTGGGGTTGCCCATTTGCTTTCATGTCATGGAAATGTCGTCTGACTGCTTTATAATTGCCAATCCAATGGCTGTCTCCCTAGTAGAACAGACGATGCACAGGGCAGTAATTCCACTCTATTGTTGGCAGCTGTGTCCCAGGGACCAGCATTGTGTGGGGCAACAAATGGTGCTCCATCGCTACTGGTCAGTAAGCAGCTGAACGGTGAGGACACACAGACACTAGCCTCCAAGGGCTCACCATCCTGCTGCAATTAACAACATGAACATGTGCAAGTTAGTCACCCAAAGGCAAACTCACAATGCAAGGTAGCGTTAGATGATACACAGCTATATTTGATTGGTTATAGGTGTGAGTAAAAAAATGAACTGTCATGAGTTCAGAGACACACGAGAGGTCTGTGGGCAGGGAATATTTAATGGAGAGGCATGACTTGAGCAGAAACTCAGTCAAAGCAGAGAACTTATGTCAGACAAAGAAGAGGGAAACTTTCTCTGAAAGAGGGGGAAGTACAAGAGGGGCTCCTGGGACCAAGGCAGGAAACAAAAGCCACACCAGAAGAGCTGACATGGAAACCGTTTAACTAGGAGACGACTTGCAGAGATGCAAGAATCAACAGAAACAAACAGGGTGGTGAAACTCTGAAGGACTTGGAGCTGGTGGGAGCAATACTATGGCAAAACCTGGAGGGATGCGGGGAGGAAAGGGGCTTCCCCAGCCTTGTGCAGGGAGGGCTGCTCCAGGAGCCTGGCTCTGGAGAGGTGCAGTCACTGCCAGCACCCCAGGAAGGAGGAAGGGGAAACTATCAAACCCATACATATGTGCCCTCACCCCCTCATCTCCTACCAAGTCCCCCCCGAGGGGCTAGGAGGCGAATACAGCAGACAGTGGACAAGCAGGGAGAGGCCAGCAGAGCCTGGGATGGGCAAGGGAGGCGCAAATGGGAAATTATCAGCAGTACAACTAAGTCAGCTTAACTCTGCAGCAGAATTTCTTTACAGAATCAGGGAAAGTATGGACAGACAGGTGTTCGTTGATAACGGTACAGGAGACAGAAAAGACGTTGCGGGCTCTCAGTCTCTGTGTGAGGGATCACTGCATGAATGAGTGAATGAATGAATGAATGAATGAATGAGTGAGTGAATGAATGAATGAATCAATCAATCAATCAATCAATCAAGGAACAAGTAGACACTGATGCTTGTAGAGCCCTTGCTATGCTTGCAGCATGGCACACACATAATGTCAGTCCAGGTTAGTGCATTTGGACTTTATCCTATTGCAATGGACAGCTAAGAAAGACTAATTAGCAGGAGAGTGACAAGACAGAAAGAGAATTCTAGATGAGGTGAGCTCAGCAATGGTATATTGGAAGAACTGGAGGGCACGGGTCTGGGTGCAGACAAACTAAGACGCTCCTGAGAGGTGTGATAACGAGAGTTGTTATAATAACCGTTTTTTGAGTGTTTTCTATCGCCTGGGCACTAGTGGCATATGCTTAGATAAATTCTCTCTCTTAATCTCACAACCCCACTCTGAGGCAGTTACTAGTACTGCCTTCATTTTCCAGATGAGGAAACTGAGGCTCTGAGAAGTTAAGGAACTTGCCTCCTGGAGCCAGGAGAATTCATCTTGACATCAGAGCCCACACTCATAACCCCCAGGCAGAGACCTCTCAGATTAGAAGTGACGGGGTCCGGGTCAGGAGACCCTGTAAGGCCAGACATACAGCCTGTCCAGTCCTGGGGAGGTCATGCCCTCTTAGTGACGCTATAGCTCTTCAGGCAGCCCCGTTGCCCCTTTTACCCCCGGCCCACGATAACCGTCGCTGGAACTATCAAATTTGCATTTCTCTGCTGAGTGTCCCCTATTTCTCTTTAATCGCCTCCCTTTCACTTTCCTGAGTTGGGCAAACCATGAAGTAGTCAAGGCCCACCTTCTGTGGAAGCTATGAGTCAGGTAAGAAAGGTAAGTTTTAAAAAATGCAGGCCTTACGTTAAATACCCTCCAGATAAATGTGTGTGTGTGTTCCCAATATCTGAGAACCGCTCCAGAAGGAAAAGTAAACACAAACAGGCCCTTTATTTATAGAGGCTGAGCATGGGTAGATGAATCTTAAGGAAAAAAGGTTTTTTTGTAGCACATTTCTGGTTGTGAAGAATATTTATAGTTATGGAAACAAAGCATGTTATTTCTTTGAAATCATCAAGACAACAGTCCCATATCCCAAGAACCCCCTCTATTCTCCCCACACAAAAGCCATGCGTCCCCTAGACTCTTCTGTTGACAGCAGAGCACAAAAGGTGAGAACTTAGTGAACGTCGCCCACCCCACGTTGTACCCAGCACCACATCCTTCAGAGCAACCGGAAATGGAGAAAGTGTGCTGGGTGTTTGGACATCACTGCCGCCCTTGAAAAAAATTTCCTAGTGAATCCAAGTCAGTACTATGAAGGTCCTAACCATAAACATCCCCACTGAACCTTTAGATGAAGGCTCCACCATCACCACCCCATTCCCTCACTAAATACATCAATAAACAGAATAAGAACACAAACCAAAACAATGGGGCAAGAAATTCAGAGTGGAGATAAAACTCATTGTTTTGTTGTGTGTTATTCATTTTTGTTGTTGATTTTGGTTGTTTCTGAAATGCACTAAGTGGAGAAACTGCTGCTAAAATGGGGTGAAGAGTGCAGTATGTGACTGCGAGATTTCAAAAAACCCACGTCTGCCACCCCAGTGAAATTAGAGAGAAAGCTGGGCAGAGGAAGCAAGCCATTTTTAGTGACTCCTAATGCCTATGTGCATAATTCCAAATCAAACATATTCACATTATTAACTTTTTAAAGTTTATTAGTCTCAGCGCTAATGAACTCATTCATCCTTGGCAAAGGCACATGGCTCTCTAATGAAACGTCGATAGATAGATCAGCAGTGAAGTGAGCACATCCCATGGCTGAAGCCAAATTCTGCTCAGCTATCATGACTGGAGAGAGGAGAGCACTTCCGAAGAGATGCTTGGACACAGCCTCACGGAACGGGAAAAGCACCAGAGTGCTTGGATGTCTGCAGACCAGGAGTCAGGACCTGGCTCTCCCACTTGACAGCTCAGTGACCTCCAGCAAGTCCACTGCA
Organism: Rhinolophus sinicus; assembly: GCF_057876585.1. Lineage (NCBI taxonomy): Eukaryota > Metazoa > Chordata > Mammalia > Chiroptera > Rhinolophidae > Rhinolophus > Rhinolophus sinicus. Next base: position 115,967,503 of record NC_142504.1, on the reverse strand, counting down.
AGAAGAGGGGACTGCTCGACCTTGTCGCCATTGTTGTCTCCATATCTGTAATTAATACTCTCCCCCCAGCACACCAGCCCCTCCTAAGAGCCATCAGTGTTTATATACATTCAAGATACATGGCATCTTCTATGTAGATATCTACTAGTTAAACAGACGATGGCTCATTCTTTATGGATAAAATTAAAACTAGGCTCCGCCGGTGATATCATACCACAGGTTATGGGTTTTAGTTTCTGACCTGCTTGAACATTGCCCGAGTTCAGAGTTGTAATGAGTTTCCTAACCTGCGCCGGTTTGTGTCAGCCAGCCTGACAGTGTGTTGAGCACGCCACGGGAGATATAAAATGGAATGGCCTTTAAAAAAGAAACCAAAGCACGCTACCCTTTCTCTCAATTATCAGTTTTGAAAAGTAGCCTGAACAGGGGCGTTTTTCTGTTTGGAGGTTTCTGAACAGCCAGCATTCATTCTCCAGGGGAAACTTCCTGTCTTCATGCAATGATGGCTTTTGTTTTGTTTTATTTTTCTTACTTCACCTCAGATCTTTAAAACTGTACAACAGCTAGGAAGTCAGAAAGTCTCCTCCCCAATGCTTCATGGAAAGAGACTGCTTTATTATTGAGCACAAGCAAACATAATAATCATGAAAAGCTTTTGCTTCTGGACCGCATAAATTATCTCCAATTTTCCTCTTCAGGGTATAAAGAGATTGCCCGTGGTAAAATATGTATCAGTATGAAACAAATAGAAACAGTTTAAACCACTGAAGTTTTTACATTTTCTATTTTTTTTTAAAAAAAAAGACATTTTAATCCTATTAACAGTAAATTATATTACCTATTGTGAATTGCAGACATGAAAGAAATATTGGAAGCACACAGTTAATTACACGATACCAAGTGACACACAATATTTATACCCCTCTCAGAGAGCCTGAACAGTTTTTCTTTCACTGTGAGTCACACTGATTGAAATCTGGAAACCGATGCTGGGACGGACCCACAGGCACATCTGCAGTGGGTGCTCCATTCTGTAGATAATTAATGGGACAAGAACCAGCCATTGTTTACTCTTTCGTAGTCTTAATTTCACATAGAGGGAAAAAATACTCTACCCCAATCCTTTTATTTGAATTCTCCATTTCAGCATATTTATGAACTGTCCACACGGGTACAGCAAAGCAGGGAGTTTGCAAACCAATTTCTGTATAGAACAGCTGTGACTCTGTGAGGCTGGTGGGCTTTTTGAAACTCCAAGACACTCATGGAAGTACCAGGCCCGACCCATCTAAATAAGTCAGGTGTTTTAGGCATTAGGATGTACTTCTATACAATTGGAATGAAACAAAATATTGGCTAAAATTAGTAAATCATATTCCTGTTTGATGACTACACCATGACAGAGCCCAATTGAGGCAGAGAAATCAGTAGCATAGTTCCCCTCTGCCTGGCTTTCTGATCACAAATGGCCCAGTTCCAGGAGAGGATGCTGGGAGGTCACTCTCCAGGGCCACGCATGTGAGGTCCCACCCCCTGGTCCACGATGCACCCAGGCAGAGTCTCCAGCAGCAGAATGCAGCTCGTTCCTTTCATACATAGAAGACTATGGCTGGAATCATCACAACTGTTTCTACCACATCACTTCATGACAGCTGTGGACATTCAACTTCTCCTATCAGACCCCAGCAAACATTCTGTTGCTTCCAGTAATGGAAACAATGGACTTGCATGAACCACCCCATTTTTGACTCTCTGAGTCATGTGGGCATTTCATTAACACTTTGGTTTCATGACAACTTGCATCTCCCCAGAATGGATTGCCTAGGAATCCCATTGGCTATGGAAATATGTATTTGACCATAAGACATTCCCACCAACACATGGTCTCTTAAGATGAGGAGCCAATATAATCCTCCAAATAAGAGTTTTTATTCACCTCTTGTTTCTCTTAAATTTCCATTAGATTACAATTAATTTTTGTCATAACATAATGTCACAAATATCTGTGACTTGAAATAACGAGAACCATCAAGCTTATTGAAAACCTTCTACATGTAAAGTGCTTCATATATCTTCTCATTTATCCTCACAATATATTTGCAGAGTCATCATTAATACCCTCTTTGGTCAAGGAAGAAACTGAGGCTCAAAGAGACTAAGTAATTCACAGAAAATGAAGAGCCAAAAGTTGAAGAACCATTAAGCAAATGTTAGCAGGTATTTGGTCCTTACCATCATCTGTTTCTCATTTCTAATTTAATTGTTTAGTACTATGAAATTATTACCCAATTATCGACAACTGAGTAAAAGTGTTTAAGTCTGAATTCAATATCCATTATGAGTTAGAGAAATAATTCGACCAGACTTCATTTAACTACAAAATATTTAGAAGATTTCATCCAATTTTCAAATTATAATCAGATACAATTTTTTTGCTGAGGTATAAATTGCATTTTCTGAAATGCACAGATCTTAAGTGTACAGTTTGATACGTTTTGACAGACGCATATGTCTGTGTAAGCCAAGGCTCTATCAAGATAAAAACACTTCCATCACACCAGAACATTTTGTTATTCTTGTTCCCATTCCACCCTGCCCTTCCACACAGACAACTACTGTTCTGATTTGTCAGATGGTTTTGCCTGTTCTTAACTTCACATGAAATCATAGAATATTGTGTTAATTTTCTATTACTTCCCTAACAAATTACCGCAAATACAGCCAATTTTACTAACACTCATTTGTATGTGTGTGCTTAGTTATATACAATTTTATCACAGGTGTAAGCTCCTGTTTCCACCACCACAGTTGAAATGCTGAACAGCCTGTCACCGTAAGGTTCCCTCCTGTGGCCATTAAATAACCACACCTACCTTCCTCCCACCCCCAATATCTAACCCCTAGAAATCACTAATCTGTTTTCCATTTCTAACATTTTGTCATTTAAAAATGGTATATAGATGGAATCATACATGGGTTGGCTTTTTTCACTTAGCATAATTACCTGGACATTCAAGTTTTTGTGTGTATCAATAGTTCCCTTATATTATTGAGTAGTATTCCAGGTATGTGTTTACCACAGTTTGTTGAACCACATACCTGTGGAAGGACATCTGCTCTGTTTCCAGTTTGGGCTATTGAAAAATGGGAATATGAATATTTGCATACAGGTTTTTGTGTGAACATGTTTTCATTTCTCTGAGATAACTGTGGAAAAGGTCAATTGGAGAGTTGTATGATAATTGCACATTTAGCTTTTTAATCTATTTTTTAAACTACAAAATTCTGTCCCAGAGTGGTTGCACCATTTTACATTCCCACCACCAATGTATGTGTGATTCTCATCCTCACTAGTATTTATATTGTCACTGCTCTTTTTCTTAAGTATATCTTTATTTTGACAGTCTAACAGTGCCACCTTTTTTCAGGTCAAGCAAGCTTGTTGATCTATTAAAAACTTTTTGTAGATTTATACCCTTGAATTATAAAATATATGCTGAAAATGTAAAGAGGAGGGCAATCAAAGATATTGTCACTATTTTTGTTTTGTTTTTAATTAAAGTTTATTGGGGTGACAATGGCTAGTAAAGTTACGTAGGTTTCGGGTGTTTTAATGTTAACTTTTCTGAGCGGCATGTAGTAAGAGCTCATTGTGGTTTTAATTTGCATTTATATGATGGTAAACAATGTTGAATATTATTTAATATCCTTATTTGCCATTTGTATATTCTCTTCAGTGAGAAGTCTGTTCATGGCTTCAGTCCATTTTTTTAATGGGATTACTTACTTTTTTTCTGTTCAGTTGTGAGAGTTCTTTATATATTTAGATACTTGTCCTTTGTTGGCGGTGTAGTTTACAAATATTTTCTACAGCCTGTAGCTTATTTTTTCATCTCTTCACATGAGCTTTTGAAAAGCAAATGTTTTTTTATTTTGATTAGATTCAATTAATTGATGTTTGTTTTATGAATTGGGCTTTTATTGTCAATCTAAGAACTCTTTGCCTATACCTAGATTCTAAAGATTTCCTTCGATGCTTTTTTTAAGTTCTACAGTTTTACGTATTTAAGAACATAATCCATAACTTTTATATAGGATGTGATACAAAATTATCCATATATTACCAATCATCCCTGGAAGGGGAAAAATTGTTCCAGTTGAGAGTCAATTATTGACATGAAAAATGAAGACAACTAGAAAGGTAACTATGTGGGTAAGTATAAAAGATGGTTTTCTTATTATTTAAATTTCTGTAAAAGATAATGGACTATTTAGAACAAAAATAATAATGTAGTCAGGGATTTAAAACATGTGCAAAAATAAAATATATGACAACAATAGTACAAGGCTGAAAGGAAAGCAATAAAATTATACTTTCATAGGTTCCTATACTATATGTAACGTGAGAAAATATCACTTGAAATCAACTTTTATAAGTTAAAGATGGACACCATAAACCTACAACCACTCAAACACAGCAAAGTATTATAACTAATAAGCCAACAAAAGAAATAAAATGAAATAATAAAAATGTCTAAATAGTCCAAAAGAAGATAAAAAGAAGGAACAAAGGATAAATGGTACAATTGAAAACAAATAGCAAGATGATAGATTTAAACTCAGCCATATCAATAATTACATAAAGTATAAATGTTATTAATACTACAATTAAAGGCAGAGATTGTCAGATTGTGTGTGTGTATATGTGTGTGTGTATATGTGTGTGTGTGTATATATATATATATATATATATATATATATATATATATATATATATATATTCCCAACTATATTCTGTCACCAAGAAACTAAGTTTAAATATAAAGACACAAATTGGATAAAAGTTTAAAAATGGAGAAAGCTACACCATAAAACATTAATTTTAAAAAAGCTCAAATGGCTATATTAATATCAGGCAAAGAAGTTCTGAGAACAAAGATTTTTCAGGGAAAGTCATTTCATAATAATAAAAGGATCAATTCGTGAAGAGGACATAGCAATCTTAAATGTTTATACATCTAGTAACAGCTTCAAACAGCAAACACCAAAAAAAAAAAACTGTAAAGAGAAATAGACAAATCCACAATAATTGGACATTTCAACACCCATATCGCATTAATTGGTAGAAAAAGTAGATAAAAAGCACTAACTATGTAGAAGACTTGACCAACACTATCAACTAAAATTACTGAATTGATGTTAACAAGAGTACACATTTGTTCTAGTACACACAGACATTTATTAAGAGAGATGAAATTCTGGTGCATAAAACAAATTAGGGATAAGAGAGAACTCCCTCAAACTGAAAAAGTATATTGATTTTAAAAATATAGCTAAACTTAGACCTAAGGACAGAAGAGACTGAATGCTTTCTCTTTAAGATCAATAACAAAGCAAGAATATCCACTCTCATCACAGCTGTTCAATATTGTACTGGAGATCATAGTCATAAAGCAATGAAAAATATAGAAGTCATCCTAATAAGAAAGGAAGAATTAAGACTGACTTTATTTGCCAATGACATGATAACATATATAGAAAATCCTACAGAATTTAAAAAAGTGGAAAGAAAGAAAGAAAGCCTATTAGAACTAATAAATCAGTTTAGCTAGGTTGCAGAATACAAAATAAATATACAAAAATCAGTTGTATTTCTATATACTATCAATACATATTGGAAATTAAAACATATTTATAATAACATCAAAAAATAGAAAATACTTAGGGATAAGTCTGGAAAAAAAGATGTGTCAGATGGGTACACTGAAAACTACAAGATACTGCTGAGAAAAAAATAAAGAAATTATCAATAAAAAAAGAGAGAGAAGATACGAGGATGCAACTATGTATAAAGTATATACATCATTGGTCACTAGGGAGCTGAAATTAAAACCATAATGAGATACAACTACACACCTATTAGAATGTGTAAAATTGATCACACCTAGTGTTATTAATGATATGGAGCAACTCAAAGTCTAATACACACCCGGTGAGAATGTAAAGTTACATAATAACATTGGAAGTCAGTCTGGCACTTTCTTCAAAATTAAATATGCATTTCCCTTATGACCCACCAATCCCACTCCTGGGCACTTACCCAAGACAAATAAAAACATATCGTAACTCAAAGATCTCCTTGTGAACGCTTATGGCAGCTTTATTCTCAGTTGCCAAGAACCGGAAATGACCCAAGTATCCACCAGTAGATCAAGGGGCATGATTCCCGCTGCTTCCACACAGTGGAATACTACTCAGCAATGAGAAAAACCACATTGCTGATACACACAACACCATGGATGAGTCTCCAAAGCATTATGCTAAGTGAAGAAAGCCAGACACAGAAGGCTACACGTCATACAATTCGGTTATATGACATGCTGGAAAAGGTAAAATTATAAGGACATGAGTCAGATTGGTGGTGTCAGGACCTTGGAATAGGAGAAGGAAACTGACTACAAAGGGGTGTGAGGGAACAACTGGGGAGTCTACACATTCTTCAAAAGTCATGAAACTGTATTATGTATCAATAAGCCTGACTTTTTAAATTAAAAATAAATTAGAAGGTAAGTCCTTTCATCCACCCTCTACCCAGCACCTGCCCCACGGTAGATATCCCATGAATGATTATTGAGAAAATGATAAATGTCCTTTCCCATCACTAAAGGAACACTTGTCTCCCACCTCTTTCTCTGTCCATCTCTCCCCATGAATCCCAAGATGGTAGCGGTCAATCTCTCTCACAGAACTGGATCAAGAATTAAATAAGACAGTGGATGGGAAAAGCCAGTGCAGAAAACAAGACGCCATTATTTACAGTTACATGTTGTACCCTCTGCCCACTCACTTTCTTTTCTTTTGTTTTCACATCATTTCTCCACGTTACCTGTCTTGCCACTTGACTTTGATAACTTTCTCTTTTATTTTCTCTGTATATTCACTCATCCTATCGCTTACTTCCCTCTTCATTGCTTCCTTGCTTTTTGATGTCTCTCCCATTCCTTTGCCCCAATATTCAACATTTTTAAGAGCTTACATTGAGTGGAAGGGGAACATCCGGTCTAATAGAGTTGTCAGAGGCTCAAAAATCAGAGGACGTTTGCATCATGCTCTCTCTGGCCACATCTATAAGGAAGTGTCCTCATCTGGGGGTGTGGTGGGTATACTGATCCTCACACCTTTGTGCTCCTTCACCAAGCGCTCACCCCCGCCAGCCAGGTGCCGGGTGTTCTAGGAAATGGAATATAGGAGAGTCAGGAAAGAAAGAACGCAGAGCCTGCCAGTGCAGAGCTTATGTTCTTTGAATGATTACTGGAATCCAGAAAATTAGAAATGTGGGGTGTTTTTTCAGTGTTTGTATTTTTTATTTTTTATCAATGCTTTAAAATTGTGACTTTTGGGGACCAATATTAGCACAATAGGGACCCCAATAAAGACAATTAAAAAAATCCTTAGGTGTGTATTTAAAAGGTCCAAATTAGAACCAAAAAAAAAACAAAAAAAAACACGTTTTCATTGTTGGCTTTGTATGGCTATGTGGCCAAGTCCAACAGGTCTAAGACTCACCCTGGGGGAAAACAGCACCACAGGACATGCCAAGAGATAGAGAGCCACTTCAAGAACCGATCCCACCGTGCAGCATGGGCTTGGGAGACAGAAAATCTGGATGCAACTACCAGCTTGGAGGAGTGAAGATCTCTGGGCTTTGGTTTCCTTATGGGTGAAAAATCACTGTACCCATCCTGGCTGCTTGGGAGGGACAAGTAGATGACACGAGCACAGAGGAAGAGCAGCCAGTATTCTGTCACCAGGTAAGCTTGCTCTAACGTCACGTTACGGAGAACTCGATAGCCTGAGTTCAAAGAGCCCTCCAAAACTGACTACGGCAGAAATCATAGGGCAAGGTGTTAAGGATTTTTTAAATGGTAATACACACATACATACACCAGGGGTGCCAAAAAATGTACACAAGTGGGCACTTTAGTCAACATGCTCAAGCAGTAGTTCCTTGTAATCAGAAGTGTCTGGACACTGATGGGAACCACTTTGAGCACCTCTTGTAATTGCAGAAGTCAGATGTGACTTTTGTTCATCTTTTGTTATTGGTATATACTGAGTAGTGTATATATATATATATGTGTGTATATATATATATATATATATATATATATATATATATATATACATATATACTCCTTATATATTATATATTATATATTATATATAAAAACAATTTTAATAGTTTTTTCCCTTCTTAAAATGTATATATTTTTTTTGGCACCCTCTGTGTGTATACACACACACACACATATATATACATATATACATACACACACATATACATACACATACATGTATTTATTTATGGTATATGTAAAATTATAAAAGTTATCTATGCTTGATGCTTTTCCTTGAGGCTGTCGGGTTTTGGTGGTGTTTTTAATCTTGAGGCTAAGCAGCAGCTAGCGGACACTTTTTAAAGACACTAAAATAATATTCAAAACCTAACCACCATTGTCTGATATCTAGTTGTTAATCAGAGAACGGTTAGCTCCAGGGACTTTTCCCGTGTATGTAACCCTCAGGACTCTTGGGGGATAGTATTTAGGGAGCCTTCAGAGGCCTTCTCCCCTTTAACCCTTCTTCAGGAGCAGGGCTGCAGCTCAGCCAGTGCCGGAGTTGGGGAAATACGTCCTCCACTCCTCTATTGCTCAGAGTAGGAATTATTCGAAATCCCTTTCCTCTTTACCAATAGTTTTGTTTATTGTATGCTTTTCTCAGCTTGGCAGGAACAATCTGCGTCTTTTCTATTTCCTGCTACTATCATTTTGTCATGTTTGGGTTCACTAGTAATATTCCTGTGTTTAGAACTCTCAATACTACCCAGAAATATTCAATTTCAGAACAATTTCCACTGAATTAAATTTTATGGGTTTTTTTCTTAATTTTCTCTCAATCTCTCTCCACAAACACACACTCACATTGATTTCAATCAACGGTCTCTTGTAATTAGCAGGCACTGAATACCTGCATTTTAAAATGACAAATATGCAAATTTTTATTCACCAAAGTCTGAAATAAAGGCAAAACTAGCTGAAAGTGTCTCTTTCACACCATGTAGCAAAGGATAAACATTTGAATTCATTTGTGCCATTTTTTAAAATTCTAAATAGCACAGATCAATTGATTAGAAGAGAAAAAAATTATTTAAACTTTATTGATATTTTTTTCTTTCACCAATATTCAAATTGTGGAATGAAATGTCTAAAAGACAACAGATGGTAAGAGATTGTTTTTAAAAACTGTAAGAATTGGGGGCATATGAGATATTTAGAGATCATTGAAATAATTCATTAGTAAGATATCAGTGGGTATTCCCCTCAAAGGAAAGATGCCATCAAATCAGCACTATTCCATTTGTTTTATGTGTGTGACATCGTCATCATGTCTGATCTGAATGTATGTCGACACGGGGAGAGTGGACTAGAATCCTGTTTACAGCTCCTTACTGAATTCCTCCAGTTCATCATCCCACTGGCTCTCCAAGTTCCTAAATAGACATATTTAAACCAGCACGAAAGTGTCTGTGTGTGGGGGGGGGATGGAGGCTGTAACTCTGTGTCTGTCAACCCGCCCCATGGATTCTCCTGTTTGCCGTATGAAAACCAATATATGTGTCCATGGGAGATGAGAAGCCGCCCATGGCAGGCAGCTCCAGATTTCCGGAGGAATCCACTATTTAATGTAGGTGCTTTTAATGACAGCTTAATTAGAAAACTCAGACCATCACACTCGACGCTGGGGTCCCTGAGTGAGAATCCCATTCTAGCAGTAAAGTTGCATCTGGCTCACTGTTGCCTGCCCGGCACCCTGCGTCCTTGCCAGCTTTGGGTGACTGGGTTTTGGCGAGGGTTGTAATCTGTTTATGAGCGTGCTTTCCATGCCTGCATTTACCAAGGCTATTACTGCTTGGTTTTCCCCACAACCGTTCCTGGGCACTCAAGCCCACACGTCCTTGACCTTGCCCTGCCCACCACTCTGCTGCAGGCTCTCCTTCACACAGTTCATCTATCATTCTCACCAACTTCAACACAAGCTCTGACACCACTCAGTAAGTAGGCAAGGAGTAGGGTAAGAGACACAGCTGCTTCACTATCTACAGGGACTCACACTACACCTGCCCGAAGCCCTCTGTTGTCACTGGCTTAAAAGGCCAGACAGCTAGAATGTCTGGATAAATTCATATCTACTCTCTATCATCAAGGCCTCAATCCAGCAACAAATCCCATCTGTTTTCAGGGGAGGTCGCAAGGATTCCTAGAATTTGGCTCTTCCAACAGCTTAGAAAGTTTTTTCACCTTCCCTTTATGTTTTAGAATTGAAAAAAAAAAAAAAAAAAACAACAGTTCAGTTCATCAACACGAGGGAGAACTGTAACTCACACCCACGCAGAATGGTACCTACTCCCTCCCCTTCAGTGTCATTTACAAATCCATTAACACACTGCAAGGCAAACATTGGCTCTAAAAAACTACATCCATGTTGATGGCTTATCTTCTCCACAAACTGGTAAACTAGTCACCATCAAATTAACAAATACTCCTGCTTAATTGTTTCACTTTGCTAAAAGCAGGATAGTACCGTTTTTGAAGTCTATAAAGCATGACATCTGAAAGGCCTAATTGGATGTTTGAAAGAACGTTCTTCCATTCTGGAAAACCTCCTAGGTGTTCAGTGTTAGATTTTCCTGGGCCTCACTTGAGTGCTGACATTCTGACATGTCTCACAAGGTCTTAAAAACATTTTTTTTTTTTTTGCCTAAAATATAGAGAGGAAATGTGTTCTGTGTCTCTCCTCCCCTTCATTCACATCTGTTGCTGAACTCATTTCCTTAATTTGATTATATTGCATTTGCCCTTTTTTTCATACTGCTGAACGTTGAGTGACAACTACAGTATGTTGGCCATGGCGTCCAAATCTCTCAGCCCTTCAAAGCATCCTACGCAAACTTGTGATTTCCTCCCCTGGGCCTGTAGCGTATGGACCTTGCATTTCAACAGCTCATTCAACCAGATGGGATTCCCACGTCCTGTACAGGAAGTGCCTGCTACACCAGTCACCATCGGGAGGCTGCAGAAAGCAGAGGCACAGCCTTGTCTGCTCTTCATGCCTGAGATGAAGGACTAACCTTTGGACTCAATAGCAATTCCTTAAAATGTCAATCTTGAAACAGTGATGCATCAAAAGTTTCCTCACCACAAATACTGTCAAGTTCACTTTTCAATGGTGACCACAGTTAGGAAGTGACTGATCATTGGTGAACGGGATTAGGAAGATACTGAATAATAGTGACCAGGGTAAGGAAGTGACTGATCAATGGTGATCAGGGCTAGGAAGTGACTGACCAATGGTGATCAGGGCTAGGAAGTGACTGGTGAATGGTGATCAGGGCTAGGAAGTGACTGATCAATGGCGACCAGGCTTAGGAAGTGACTGATCAATGGTGATCAGGGTAAGGAAGTGACTGATCAATGGTGATCAGAGCTAGGAAGTGACTGATCAATGGTGACCAGGCTTAGGAAGTGACTGATCAATGGTGACCAGGGTAAGGAAGTGACTGATCAATGGTGACCAGGGTTAGGAAGTGACTGATCAATGGTGACCAGGGCTAGGAAGTGACTGATCAATGGTGACCAGGCTTAGGAAGTGACTGATCAATGGTGACCAGGGTTAGGAAGTGACTGATCAATGGTGATCAGGGTTAGGAAGTGACTGATCAATGGTGACCAGGCTTAGGAAGTGACTGATCAATGGTGATCAGGGCTAGGAAGTGACTGATCAATGGTGACCAGGGTAAGGAAGTGAATGATCAATGGTGACCAGGGTTAGGAAGTGACTGATCAATGGTGACCAGGATAAGGAAGTGACTGATCAATGGTGACCAGGCTTAGGAAGTGACTGATCAATGGTGATCAGGGTTAGGAAGTGACTGATCAATGGTGACCAGGCTTAGGAAGTGACTGATCAATGGTGATCAGGGTTAGGAAGTGACTGATCAATGGTGATCAGGGTTAGGAAGTGACTGATCAATGGTGATCAGGGTTAGGAAGTGACTGATCAATGGTGATCAGGGCTAGGAAGTGACTGATCAATGGTGACCAGGCTTAGGAAGTGACTGATCAATGGTGATCAGGCTTAGGAAGTGACTGATCAATGGCGACCAGGCTTAGGAAGTGACTGATCAATGGCGACCAGGGTTAGGAAGTGACTGATCAATGGTGACCAGGGTTAGGAAGTGACTGATCAATGGTGACCAGGGTTAGGAAGTGACTGATCAATGGTGACCAGGCTTAGGAAGTGACTGATCAATGGTGACCAGGCTTAGGAAGTGACTGATCAATGGTGACCAGGGTTAGGAAGTGACTGATCAATGGTGACCAGGCTTAGGAAGTGACTGATCAATGGTGACCAGGCTTAGGAAGTGACTGATCAATGGTGACCAGGCTTAGGAAGTGACTGATCAATGGTGACCAGGCTTAGGAAGTGACTGATCAATGGTGACCAGGGTAAGGAAGTGACTGATCAATGGTGACCAGGGTAAGGAAGTGAATGATCAATGGTGACCAGGATAAGGAAGTGACTGATCAATGGTGACCAGGATAATAAGTGACTGATCAATGGTGACCAGGATAAGGAAGTGACTGATCAATGGTGACCAGGATAAGGAAGTGACTGATCAATGGTGACCAGGGTTAGGAAGTGACTGATCAATGGTGACCAGGATAAGGAAGTGACTGATCAATGGTGACCAGGATAAGGAAGTGACTGATCAATGGTGACCAGGATAAGGAAGTGACTGATCAATGGTGACCAGGATAAGGAAGTGACTGATCAATGGTGACCAGGGTTAGGAAGTGACTGATCAATGGCGATCAGGATAAGGAAATGACTGATCAATGGTGACCAGGGTTAGGAAGAGGGCATCGTGACCTGCAGGCACTTTTCTAGTTCTCTGTGCACATAAGCCCCATGTTCTCACTTGTCTTCATTCTGCAGCTGAGGAGACGGAGGCAGAAGAGGTTAAGGAAGCCAGCGTCTGGGGCAAAGGCCGTCACTCCTTTCGCTTCACCAGCTTACAAGCGTCAGGAGAATTTCTGCAAGAGAGTCCTTCATCTAGTTCACCCCGAAGGCTGAAAATTTAGCAAAGTTTATTCCAGCATTTTTCTAGCCATCTCAAGCAAGCTTAAGTTGAAAACTCATGGTGACCTCGCTGTGGACCAAATGATGGTTTGATTCCGGGACACTCGAGCTTTTTCACTTTCTGTGACTCTATTTTGTTTTGAACCCATTTAGGTGGACTGAGTAATTGGAAAGTAAACTCAATGTCTTTGTAGATACAATTCATTGGCAATGTTGATCCAACTTAGAATAAATACTGAATTAAGCATGAATCCAGAGTTGAAAGTTCTTCTAAATAAATTTATATTGGGGGAAAACAGGTAGCCCATTAATAGTCAAAGACTGTAAATAATTTTTTTAAATCTAAATATGTGCCCACAATAGCATCTGTTAAATCAAGGCCAAAAGGATTGTCCTCTCCCACGGGTCCTTGTGAGGAAGAGTCAATAAAAATGTATTATGCAGAATTCTTAATACAATTGTATCCCTTTGCACAACATCTCCATATTTTTATGCTGCTAATAATGTTCCAAAAATAAACCTTCCATCAGTTCATGCTAGCACCTTTGTCTGAGAAAAAATATATAAATGCGCTGCCTACAAGCAGTTAAAAAATCCAAACTATGGCAAGCTCAGGAAGCATCTCCACAGGGAGTCGTTGCAAATGGTAACATAAGTCCCCATGCAAATCCACTTCTGTCAGCTATGTCACAGATGCCAAAAAAAGCAGGCACAATAAATATGGAGTATATAGATATAAAACGGCAGTGATGTCACGCTGGGGGATTTATACGCTCCCCACTCCTTGCTTAGAATGTGGACAATGCAAAAGCCTTTAAACAATTCTATCTGCTTACAGGGTTGTGGGGCATCACAAAAGCAAATATTTGTTGTTTGTGTTGGTAATGGGTAAAAAAAAAAAAATCTCATTCAAGAAAGCAACCACAATTTGTGATATGTGTAACACATTGGTATTCAAAGACTGAGATTTCAAAAAAGAAAAGTAGATATCAGAGCTGCCCTCTGGCAGATTTTCTGTCGAAGTCAACCCATAATCTTGCATGAGCGTTAGTCAACTTACTTTTTTGGGTGCCATTCTCTGGACCCCGCCTCAGCTTGTTTCCGGTGATGTGGCCATGTCCCCTGTCAGCTACGGGGCATCCACCGCTGCGGCTTTGGGGCAACATGTCCTAATGACCACCTTCTGGCGTCCTTCCCTCCGGCACCCAGTAGCCACCCACCCCCAGCCCTAGTGAACGCTCATTCCCTTGGTTATGCCAAGCGTCCACCCAGCAACCTGGCTGTCCTTGGCAGGGTCTCTGTGCCACCCCTCTACCGGGCACCCCATCCAGTGGGCATGCTTGCTGCCCTCGGGCCTCTGCTTTTGTGGAAGCACTTCTCAGTTTTGTCTCCCAGAGAGGGAGGGAGCGCGGTGCTGGCTCATACAGCCGACCTGGCCTCTGTGACAGCCATTGAAACTGATAGAGACAATGCCTGGCACCTGCCAAGCTGTCATTCAAGCCAGCGGGGATTTGGGCAGAAACAAGGCAAGCATTGTAAAAATGACTCTCATCTCGTTTACGGAGCGGGCCTTGAACTCCTAGGTACAGTGAGGGCAGAAAACCTTGTTTCCTGCAAAAACAACTCTGCATCAATGGGAAACTGCACTCTCTAAGGAACCAGTGAATATTTCCCCTTGATTTGTGCCCAGAACCTAAGAGTGGGGGGAAAACATCCCAGCTGTCTACTGCATTGTGTGAACATATACATGCATTTAAATTACTTATATCATTACTTACAGATGTAATTGTGAAATATGTTCTTTTTGCATTCAGAATGAGGGACTGAACAGATGGCGAACGCTCAGTTTAAAGCAATATGTCCATTAAAATAACCCGTACTGTTGGTGTTTAGTGCAACAATAGCACTGACTCCATTAGGCGGCTCCTGCAGCAACTGCTGGCACGGGTGGGACACGGGATGGTGCTCAGGAAACGCTCTGTCGCCCAGGGAGGCCGGGCCCATCCTGCCCACTGCTCCCCCGCCGGGCCACCAGCCAGTGGGCTCCTGAGTCACACGCCCCTTGTTTTGCTTAGTATTTTGCTTCCAAATAGGAAAGTCAACAAACAGCTGACATTTACCAATACTTGCTGCTGGCTATTTCTTCTCTACTCCCCAGATGTGCTGCAGTTCCAGATGCATCTCCTCCAACAGCACCGTCCTGCTCCTGTCATGAGTGATGCTCTCGCCTAAGGAGCCTGGGTCGGCGGTGGGCGAACGGCACATTGGAGAGCGGATCTCTCTCCTTCAGGCTCAGCAAGGACCACCAGGAAACAACTCATTACGATTTCACAGACCCACCCTGACAAACGCTGCCGTGCCCCATCTCTCATGTACCGTTCATTATGTGAGAATTCCTTTAAAGAAAGGAAAATAATTATCCTTGCTCCCGCCACCCCCATGATTTCCACTTTGGCAACTGCCGGTGGAGCCCAAATAAAAAAAGTGGGAGAATCTTACTGGGCAGTCTTGGCTAAATCCCTCAGTGACACTGAGTCAATCTCTCCACTGTTAAAACAGGAAATAACAGCGACTGAGCCTCCCTCTGCAGCAGGTGATGACCACCTGCACTTCCGGTGTGGGGGTGAGTTGCACAAATGCCGCAGCATCATCGCTCAGGGAACCATCAAGGTCTGATGGTTCGCAGTGGCCAGGGAAGGGCGTGGTCTGCGGTTGTCCCCCAGAACTTAGAGGTGAGCTGAGGGGGGCTGCAGGAATATGGGGCAGAAGGAGAGGCGGGGGGAGGAGAAGCAGTCCCATTCTGAGGTGAGTGCTATTGTTCCCCCAGCAGAAGACCAGGAAGGTTCAAAAACCTTTCTTCCTTTGCAGGCAGAGTAGGATTTGCACCCAAATTTATGCAATTTAATTGCCCATGTGCTTTTCACTCCATCATGCTGCATGTTCTTGGCTACAGCAGGAAACAAGGGCAGAGGGGGAGAGAAAATGGGTGGAGCTTTCGCACAGGGCAGAGGACAAGAGAAGAGCCCTTGAGGGTCAGTTCTGTGTAAACATCACTAGGGAAGTAGAAAGAGGTGGAGATGGGGCAGCTAGTGGGAGTTTCTGTCACCATGGTTCTCAGTCACAGCGTTACGCATAGTCAGACACCTGGGCCCACCAACACCGACTGAGACAGACTTCGGAGGTGGCCCTGAGCGGCCCGCAGTCTAAAAGGCCCCATAGGCGATCCAGCAGGCGGGTGGGCGCAGAGGCCCAGGCACATCTAGGCAGAGGACACACGCCAACACGCGGTGCCCAGTGTCGCATCTCAGTGCATCCCTCACACAGCACAGCGCTCCACCCCGCCTGGCCAGGTCACCCGTCCAGTCTCCAGTCAGCCACTTCCTCCCCACGCCAGCCTCCAGCTCTAGACCCTCCCCTGGTCTGTGAGCTTGCCGTCTGTGAATCTCATACCTCCGTGTTTTTGCTGGTTCCCTCTTCCCAGAGTGTCCTCCCACTCTTCCCTCCCTGGTGAGCCATTACTCATCCTTCAGGCCAAATCCCCTTTCCATCTCTTCCGGACATTGCCGCCACCACCACACTGATGGCATTAATTGTCACTCATTTGTTCTGGCAGTAAGGCCATGCTTAGCATTTCCTGTGCACTGACCCCTGCAGTTCCTGTGGGAATGCCGACGCCTGGGTGGGGCCCTCGCACTGCCAACGTGCCAGTTCCGGGTTTCCTAAGCACCCAGGTGACGCTGGTGCCCAGGGTCTCAGAACACTGCAAAGTTCATGACTTGGTAGAGCCCCCTGTACTGGCCAGGGGTCTGAGCCCTTCAGTGAACTGAGCCCTGGACAGTGGGACCAGGGCTCTGTCACCTTTAACTGCCATGGCCTTGCTGGCACAGTGCCGAACACATAGTAGGGGCTAGGAAATGGTTGGTGAAGAAACAACAAGTAAAACAGGTACAGATGGTCCGGTGTTGAGTACCAGAGGCAAAGGGGAAATGAAAGAAATAAGCTGGTAACACCTGCCGAGATAAACAAATGAAAGGAAGTCACCGGGGACCGTAAAAGGAGAGGATCCAGAAACTTGGGGAGAAATAGAGACTGTGGACTCAGAAAAAAAGAATCAGACAAAAGCAGCGTGGCTGTGGCTGAACACACATGTGGTCATACATTAGCACGGAGAGAGGCAAGAAGGCTGGACTCTAAAGAAATTAGTCCTCACAAGTCCTCAAGGGACCAGGAATAACTGAAAAGCAAAAGCAGAACAATTAATGGCAGGTGTGATGGGCTGACTTGTGTCCCCCAAATCTGGATGTGGAAGCCCTACCCCTCAGGATCTCAGAATGTGACTATATTTGGAGATGGGGTTTTTAAAGGGATAATTAAATTAAAATGAGACCAAACTCACAGATACAGAGAACATTTTGATGGTTGTCAGATGGGAGGGGGACTGGGGGATGGGGGAAGGGGGGAAGGGATGAAGAATACACATTGGCAGTTACAAAATAGTCATGGGGATGTAAAGTACAGCATAGGAAATAGAGACAACAATACTGTAAGAACGATGTATTGTGTCAGGTGGGGACTAGATTTATCAGGTGATCACTTCATAAGTTACGTGAGGATCTAACCACTGTGCTGCACACCTGAAACTAATATAATATTGTACATCGACTGTAATTGAAAAATAAATTATTTTTAAAATAAATAAAAATAAAATGAGGCCATGAGGGTGAGGCCTAATCCACTATGACCAGGGTCCTTGTAAAAAGGGGAGATTGGACACAGACACACACAGCGAAAGGACTGTGGGAGGACACAGGGAAGAGATGGCCACCTGCAACCGCAGGACAAGCCTCAGAAGAAAGCGGCCCTGCCATCACCATGATCTTGGCCTTCCAGCCTCCAGAACTGGGAGAAATAAATTTCGGTAGTTTAAGCCGCCCTGTCTATGGTGCTTCATGCAGAAGCCCCAGGGAATTAATGCTGCAGGTAGGAGTGACAAAGGAAGTCTATGTGCTCAGTGAAACAGAAGCTTTATATCAAAGAGTGGACGGCCCAGCAGGGAACATCTGAGACACAGAAAAACAGATGGGTAGAGGAAATCCAAACCTGCGGGGGGAATTACAATCAGAGCCCTCTCCCATGGTCAATGTCCACAGCCCCTTTTCCTGGTCCCACCACTTCCCTGCACGCACGGGCCAGTCACTCCTGATCGTTAACTCAGTAACACCAGCCACCCTCCGAGGGCCGCCCTCTTGGCTGGGCCCCAGGAATGGGAGTTGGACCCTGTCTAGCTCCCAGCCTGTGGAGCAGAAAGTCCAATCAAAGGCAGAACCACAGTGGGTCCCACGAGGACAACAGTCAGAGACAAAGGGAGCCCCTGGCCCGCTGGGGAGGTAGATGATACACAGCTGAAACCTGGTTTCATTGTGAAGATAACTGGGAGCTGGGCAAGACGGCACAGGTGTTCCAGGTAGAGGAAGCAGTGTGGGCAAATCTGGGGCCGGGATGGGCCAGGGACCTCAAGACGACCAGACGGCCTGGTGTGCCTGGGACATGAGAAGCGGGTCGGCCCACTGCACAGGGCTCACTCTGGGGCACTGGGGCACACTGTCACTGGACCAGCTACCCAGGACCCGACCCTCAGGAGGCCTACATTCTAACAAGGGGGGCTCGTGTTCCAGGCACTGGGCAGACAACCAAGCTTGGATCCTACCCTGTTAGTATCTCTCACAGGTCTACCTCCTTCCCTTGTGCGTGGCTTGTGCAGCCACTTTTCTCTACGCCAGGACATACTTCTCTCTGTGTGGTGAACGGCTACCCATCCCTGTAAGGCCCCGTCCAGCTCAGCCATTGCCTCCTTTATAATGACACTTCCCAAATCCTCCACAGAGAGTTCTTCCATCAGGGACAACTTGACGACAGCATGTGTCACAATGGACTATGCTTGCTTACGGGTGTGGCCTGCCTTCTCACTGTACCTGTGCCATCAGAATCCCCGACCTAACAGATGTTTGCAGAAGGATTGAGCATGAGTAGATGAACAGAGAATGTAGTGAGTACATAATTCTCCAGGAACAAAGAGGGGGCAGGCGATGGGAAGGTGGTACCATCTCGCACTACCTCAGGCCTTCCCTTTACTGGGAGAAGGGCTTGAAGCCGGAGTGCATTACTGCCTCAGAGCTGTGGTCAAGGTTGTTAGCAGAAGTGCCAGGAGTACAGTCGGCCCTTAGGCTCTGACTCGGAGTGTCTTCCTCTCCATCGCTAGGGCTGCGCGTGGAAAGAGCACAGCGATGGAGGGCCGTACAGAGAGGAGGGGGAAAGAGGCCAACAGCATTGGCGAGACTTAGGAGCCAGAAGGAGAGGTGAGACACGAAAGGTGGGAGAGAGCCCTCTTTCCGTTTACACGACAGTAATAGCTGAAATTAATTTGTCAGAAGCCAGAAAAATTGGCAGAGGCATTTGGAAGATGAACAAATTCCAGTTCCAAAAGTAAGAAAAATAAAATAATAATACAAGAAGAAGAATGATCAAGAGTGGGAAACCTCTCCCCATTGCAGATGTCAGTGTCATGGGAGGAAAAGAAAAATCATCCAAGAGAGCAGGAAAAAGTAAAGGCCTAAAATGACAAAGCATGAGCAGAGTATTTTATGTAAAATTAATATATAACATTTTGTGATGGAAATGGAATTACAATGCTACAAACATTGTGTGGATGGCTTTACGGAAAAAAACCTCAAAAAATAATAAGATAATGGATATAAAAACAGCATGTATAGAGACCATTGAAATGTAAGTATTGTACACCTAAATTATGCCTGAATTTTTATATGCAGGCCTCTTTCTAATGTGCACTTTTTCCTGTATTATAAATTCTGGAAGACAAGAAGGGAGGGATTTCTTCTTGCCGTCTTTGGGGCGTCTGGCACTGTGCCAAGCATCCGTGAACAATGTGAATTGAATTGAGGCACAATGCAATGACTCCCACATTACAATATCATTTAATAGTGTTGACCTGGAAGGAACATAGGATTATCGTCACAGATCGGATTCATTTAGGTAGAGGAAAGAAACTAAAATGAGCCGATGGTGGTTCCGTTTGGCAAATTATATAGAAGATTCTAAGCACACTCATCAAGAGAGAACAAGGCAGCTCAGGGAAGAAAGAAAACTACGGCACTAGCAGAAAAGTAACCTGACCTTGGCTTGTCACTTAGCTGTGGTCATAGTACGGGCCTTAAGCATGTCATAATAACACGCTTTCTACAGACACACACGCTCTGACTGTGAAAGGAATACATGCTTATTGCTAAGTAAGAAATACAGAAAATTCTAAAGAAAGTGTAAAGATAAAATTTTTAAATTTCATCTGCTGCACACAATTACTTTCATGCACTGATTGTCTCCATGATATTAGTATAAGACTGTACTAAAGTTTTACTTCATTCAGGTTTTAAAACTTATCATTTTTGAATGTCATCTAACATTACTAAACATTACTTGAAAAAAATGATCCTAATGTTGTATACTGTTCCATCTCATGGATGTATTTGTTAATTCAGGCAACAGATGGTTAATGAACAGTCCTTACTTGCCAGGTCCTGGGCCAGGCAGACAACAACAGCAGGAGCAAGAAGCAGCAGAGGGACAGAGCGGGCAGAAAATGTGGGACTGTAAACACAGACACGCGTGTGCATGAGCGGCATAAACATGCCTCTATTAGCCATTTCATCTACCTGGCATTTCTGACATTGTAACCACCCACCAGGGCCCTCCGTGGCAGAAGCCACAGCCTGAGCCTAGACTGAAATCAGATCCAGGTGGGAGAGTCGGCTGAACAGGTTGACAAAGTCCCCAGAGAGTGGTTTGCTGGAGGAGTTGAGGGTTGAGAAAGAGTGAAGAAGGTGTTTTCCCTGTTACATTTCTGGGAATGAGGTAGATAGGGCTGGGAAGGGAGGTCTTGTGCCAGGCTGCATGAACTTGACCCTGAACTCTAGATGGAAAGGCTGTGGTCCAAAGAGGAAGCTGTTTTCAGGAGTGCCGCCTAAAACTGATGCCACTGAGGCCCTCAGGTCAGAGCTGGAAGCCACGGGGAGGCAGGGTGCTGGGCGGGGAAGCAGGGGAGGCCACCAGTGGGTGTCGCGTTCAGGACAGCCCCTGAACACTGGAGAAAGCAAGGCTTGATGGTCGCCATGGTAACTGGAACGGTGGCACTTACTCGATTTTGTGCAGGTTTCTGGTCTACAAGGAATAAGGGCTGGAGTCTGTGTGTCAGCAGATGGGACAGAGTTCCTCCTGTGTGTGTGGCTGATGAGACCGAAGGAAGGTGGGGACAGCTGAGGGGTGGGGTTGCTGGGTCCCCAGTAGAAGCTGTTCTTAGGTTCTGACCACACCCCACCTGCATGGTTTCCAGGAGTGTGGTACCAATTTACACCTTACCAACAAAGCAGGAAAGTACCTACCCCACCTCCCCAGTCAGAACTGAGGATGTTTAACATTTTATCTTTGCCAATTTGATGAGTTTAAATGGCGTGTTGTTTTACTTTTCAGTTCTGTATACTAAAAAGATGGATGTTTCCCATATTGGTAAATTTCCATTTTCTTCCTCAGTAAAATACCTGTTTATGTCTCTTAAAAAAATGGAATGGTGCTGTTGTTCCTGTGGGTTGCATCTATATATTAAAGATAATAACATTGCAGTTTCATGTCTGTTGCAGATCTTTTCTGCATTGTCATTTGTTCATTTTGCCATTAAATTTTAGTTATGATTTTTGACGACAAAATATGTGACCTTCTTACAGTCAAATTTATCCGTAATTTTCTCTGATTGCATCCTTTAATTGTATGATAGTAAGTCCCTCCCTGTCCTGGAAACAGTTAAACAGTAAACATATTTTTATTTCTATGGTTTCCTTTTTTACTTTAATCCTTAAATTTATCAGAAATTTTTTTAGAGTGTGGGTTCTGGGGAAGAACCCATGTTTGTTTTCCCCCTGAATTGCTAATGTTTTCAACACGATCTGTTGGACAACACCCATTTTCCCTCTTTTTACAATGCATTCTTCATTGTATTTTAGATCTTCATTGAAACTTCCAAAGTTCAGTTTTAATCTGTTTACCAAAAATGTTTCTATTGTGATGTTAATGTCTGATTGATGGGGAACACCTAAGTCTTTCTCTCCCAACTGTATTTGGGAATTACTTTATGAAAGTTCCCAAAATAATCCTGCCGCTATCTGGCACATTAACTACCGTTTAATTTAACCTCCAAAGGTCTTCGAAAAGTACGTTTTACAATTTTACCTTTACAATTGGAGACACTTAAAGTCAGAAAAATAAAGAGACCTGCTGTCACCGTTGCTAACATGTTACAGCCGAGCAATCTGGTGGAGAACATCCAGTTCTGTCTGACAGCAAATCTCAGAGATATTGCGGGATTTTGATGGTTATATTTGGATGGAAATCCTCAAATTATTCCCCTGAAAGTATTTTTGTTTTCAGAAATGATAAAAATGTGATCCAAAAAGAAAGGAAGAGATTTGCCTTCTCTACCCTCACAAAATCTGCACTTACTATTCCGGGTTCCAGAACGTGGTTGGTTCCTGGCATTTCAGACTTGCAAACACTGTCCCCACCCCCAACAGCCAGGGCTCTCTCTTCTCCATTTAAAGACCCCAGGGCCAATGACTATGAACCAGTCATTTCTGTGGACCCCAGTATAATGTGGCTTGATTGTTTATCAACTCTGGGAGAGCAAAGCATTTACAGTACTTTCCAGAGTAACTGCCAAAACCACCTTAGCAGGTAAAATTGTGAGTTCTTTCATCACCTGAAATTTAAATGGAGGTGTCCAACTTAGGGACAGTGCTTTACGTATCCTGAGTATTATTTCCCTGTAGAAAAATATACGATACTAGCATCTATAGTTTTACAATTTGAGTAATTTGCAATCTTCAAAGAAAAACACAGTTTCGATTAAGATAAAAGCAAATATAGCCAATGCTGGAATCCCAGCAAGAGCAGAGCGCTGTCGTCATCAGTAGGCAAGTCGGTGTAAACAGCCCAACCTTATCAAAGGAAAGAGAGCCAGATCTTTATTAGAAAGGTAAGCGCTCATATGAGAAGTCAATGTCTAACAGTGCAATTTATTTTATTAGTTTTTCTTTCAAGACCTCCAGCACTGTGTGGCCATAACAACATGAATAGAAAAATACAGCTATGTAGATTTTCTTTCACACGAGTACTCTGATACTAGGAATTGTAAAAGAAATCCCTGTTGCTTGAGAATTTGATTTTACATCTACTTCTATGGATGGCGCTATCATTCATTCATACCATAGACTCCAGCAGCTGCAACTTAGTTCACCCTTCTGCCAAATACAATTGTCACATACGCCTAAAGGACATTTTTCCTTTGACGGAGGAGCTACTTTATTCCCAAGTAAGCAAAAACATTTAAAGTATCTAACGGAAATAAATGGTGCATTTTCTCTCAAACCTTAAAATGCTTTCAATTAAAAACATTTCCAGAGAGAGAGAGAGTAAAATTGCCAAGGCTGAGATTTATGCAGTAATTGCCTTCATCCTGAAATGTGATAGATATTAGGTACTGTGGCAGATTATGAGATAATATTCATCTCTCTTATAAAACATATATTCCCGTGAGGTATATAGAAAATATTAGATGTTTTGGTCAGAACGAAGTGGATTCCATGTCCAGGAGATTTCTCTGATCAGAGCTTTTGTGCAGACCTTGCAAATGTATGTATGTACCCTGCCTCCAGTCATGAATGGTGCCTGTGATAATTCTGGGCGCTGAGTTGTTCCCCCTTCTACGCAGGGGCAAAGACACAGCTCTCCCTGTTGTCAGCTACTGGGTGGAATGTCCCACAGTGCAGAATTAGGTATTCAACTTCACCCCCCAAAACAAGGAATTTTCAAAAGTTCCCCTCACTGCCTGCTGAAATAGCACAATATGATTTCTGATACGGGCCTTGTGCTACCAAAAAAAATCCATTGGTTTTCTAGGAAAATAGAAAAATCTCAGAGTTCATTCCCAAGTGTTAAATGTTTGGCATGAGTAGTCGTTTTTTTTTTTAGAGAACATACGTGGAAAATGAGACTGTTGCCATGTTTCTAAGTCGACTCCAGGGTTTGCGTGATGGCTTAGAGCACCTCAGAATTACTGTCCCTCATGTCACTCACCCAGCTACCAGGTCACTGTGGTCCTGGGAGAGATGACAAAGATGGAACTCTGCATTGTGAGGAGAGGGACAGCAGCACACAGCCTGTCACCCTCCTGGTCTGAGCCTGGTTTTAGCCTCAGGGGGGCTCTCTCCTCTCTATTAGGGTACCAGGGTGTCCTGGGGCTGCCAGAGCCAGACCTGAGCCCACATCAATCTCCAGGTACTTCTGAGAAAACTAAGCCCTTAACCCCACACCACAACCACGCTCTCACTGTTTACTAGGGCAGGCAATGGCTCTCCAGAGCTCTTCTCTGGAAGTCTTCCAGTAGAAAACAAACAGCAGAAGCAGGGTGCGCAGAACTTGGGGACTCTGTTTACACCTGACAAACTAATTCAGGGCAGAGTTTAGAGCAATAGCGGAGGTCATGACGACTTTGGGGCTTCCACAGGTGGGTATAGCCTTGGTCGTAGGATCGGATTGGAAGCACTCATTATTCTGTAATATTAACTATTTTCTAGCTTATTTGTTAGGAATACTTTTTTCAGTTTGTCATTTGCCTTTTCATTTCTTATTTATGGGAGAGATTTTTAAAAATTTATATGGGAGCAAATCTGTCGCTATTTTTCCTCCTCCTTTATGTCCTTCCCTTTCCCCAGTCATTTCTCTCCCCCTGGTGTTCAGTCCTCCCCCAGATGTGTTGCTGCCAGCCCTGCTCCACAGAGGCCAGCACCCGCAGCTCCTGTGGCCCAGAACCAAAGCACCCTCACAGCCCTCAGCTCTCGCTTCCTCTTGCTGGAGAGCTCTGCTCTCTTGGATTTCCTCCTACATCTCAAATCGCTTTTTAAAAAATTAATCAGTATTTAATTTTAATAGAATTCACTTTTACTTTTTAGAATAGTTTTAGGTTTTCAGCAAAATTGAGAGGAAGGTCTAGAGATTTTCCATGTTCACCCTGTCCCTACAAATGGACAGGCTCTTCCATTATCTGTGTACCCCACCAGAGTGGGACGTTTGTTACAATGAACCTACATTGACACATCATTGTCTGATCGTCTTTCTCTGTCCCAGTGTTCTGGTCCTGGCCCCTTCTATTCTCATCTGACCCCTTCTCCAAGGGAGCCTTCCCACTCCCGGGCTCAGTACCCTGTGAACTCCAGCTCCACGTCTTCCGTTCAGCCCTCTCTCCATAGCCTCCAGACCCAGATACTCAGCTGGTCGCTGTGTATCTTCATAAAGACATCCCATGGGCACCTTAACAAACCCATGTCCCTTCCTGTAACCTCTACTTTGGTGCAAATCACCATCTTCTCCTCTGCTTCCTAGTCTAGAAACTTTAGACTCTTCCAAGACATGACGCCCTCCATCACATCCCACATGCAATCAGTGGGCATGTCTTGTTTATTCTTCCTTCTTATAATGTCTCAGGCCAAGCCCTTTCTCCCCTCCCCACCCAACTGCACTGCCATAATTCAGATCTATTTTTACCCTAACAACACAATAAACAGATCGATTTCATAGTTAAAGTTCAGGGTATCTAGTGAGCAGACTTCCTTTTTGAGCCTCAGTTATGCCATCTGTGAAACAGAAGTGATTTGGGCATTTACTTTATATGGTTGCTTTTAGGATAAAATAGTATAAAATAGGTAAAGTATTTAACATAGTTCTTGGCACATAGTAAGTGTCACGTTGATGTCAGCTATTGTAATTACTTATCACACTGCTTCTGGTTTCACACAGCACAGGGCCAGTTGCCACACTGCTGTCACAATTCTCCTTCTGAAATCAAATCAGATCATTGCTTGTCTCTGTGAACGTGTCAGCAGCCTCCTTTACTACAGGTAAAGTCTGAACACCTGAATGTAACACAAGGCTCTCCATGAGGTAGCTATGCTCATGGTCCCCATCCCATGGTTCAGCCTTGCTGTAACTGTCAGCTATTGCCTCAATAATGCCACATAACCACCATCCCCGTGCTTGTGGGTCTGCAGGTTGAGTCTGGTTTGGCTCCCATGCGTCAGGATTGGCTGGACAGGTATGTGGGCTTCAAGCTGCAGTTTGGGCTTAAATGTGCTCCACGTGGCATGTGTTCTGGGGCCCAGGCTGAGGAGCGGGTGCTACCTGGTGCCTGTACTTTTCATGACTGAGCACCACAGCATGAGAGCCAAGCCAAACTAAGCAAGTGCATTGAAGACCTCTGCTCACTTCACATCCGCTAATACCCACTGGCTGAAGCAAGTCACATGGCCAAACCCAGAATGGGTGAATGAGGCAAGAGCAGGGGACGGTTGCCAAGTAGTGATTCAAACGATGACCCTGAGTCCTGGCATCCCCCAGCACCCCAGGCTGCTTCACAGTCCTGTGCCTTTGCCACGCTGCCCTTTCTTGAGAAGCCCTCGCCGCCTACCCCACTTCCTGCACTTACCAAAGTGCATCTGCCTTATAAGGCTCAGCTCAGCTGTCACATGGTCAGCGCAGCCTCTCCTCGCGCCCCAGAGAGAACTGGCCTCAGTCTCCCCGAGGCTGAACACAAGCAGCGGGTTGTCCGTATTTGTCTGCTCTCCTCTGTGCCTGGTATAGTACTTAGAACGGGTGGGTGTGGTTGGATGGTTGACTATCTAACATCGGTCTAATAATTCAGCCAGTATAATCCAGCCAGTTGGTTCTTTTCAAGTAATTCTATTTCTTTCTTTAAAAGCGTTCGAAACTAAAGAACCCCATTAGGTATTTCAAACCAGATAATCTCAGATAGCCACGTGGTCATGTCTAATTACTTCAAGAGGGACCCTGGATTAGATCAGCCAGGCCGAAGTTTACATAAGAGGCAGTTTTCTAATTAACAATTTGAAACCTGGGTACAAAGGATAAATCTTATGCTCATGGCAGCCTGGCATCGGCTGCCGGGGGGTGGGGTGGGGTGGGGGACACTCTGCCCTGCCTGCCTGCCTGGTCTGTGCACACTGGTCCCCATGCTCTTTTAGTTACAGTTACAACTCAAACTCTGCACGTGTGAGCCTTGGCCTGCTTCTCCGTCCCCTGACAGAACATGTGGAACCTTCCCAAACACAGGCGAGGATGGGGTCCGATCCGGCGACAGACATTATCTCACGGAAACTCATGCTGGTTTAGACTTACAGCATGAGACGTTCTCAGTAGAAATACTGTGAAGCCAAAATAAATAAAAAAGAAAAAGTAGAAGAGAGTCAAACAGGCAATTATTTGTAATAGAAAAAACTATTGATTTTCCTTTTTTGATACATAGTCTAAATTATCCCTCAAGAAAAGTAGCAATGCATCTTTAAACAGATTTATTGGTTCTAGGAGGGAAAAAATGTATTATTTAACTTCAACACTATTGGATTTTTCTTTTATGTTAGATATAGAAGTAGCACCGATGAACAGAAATGAGGCCGGGAAATTCCTTCCAGGATCACAGTTATTTTGGATCCCAAGGTAAGATACTCTAGTATTTCTCTCCAAGTAGTAAAACTCATAAACAAAAAGGTCATAAACAAAAGATCATTTTTCTGGTAAATAAGTGACATCACACGTTGACAATAAGCAGGTTTTTTCACAAGATCGAAAGTTCCTCTGGGTGGAGTGAACAGACCACATTGGATCCCCCAGTGTCACCCTGAGGCCCAGGCTCTCTGTCATAAAGGATTTCCGCCTTCATCTCACTCCTGGGACTTCTCAGATCCTGGAGCTGTGATCCCCTTCTCTGAGCTGGAC
Organism: Rhinolophus sinicus; assembly: GCF_057876585.1. Classification (NCBI taxonomy): domain Eukaryota; kingdom Metazoa; phylum Chordata; class Mammalia; order Chiroptera; family Rhinolophidae; genus Rhinolophus; species Rhinolophus sinicus. The sequence goes on along the minus strand of NC_142504.1, from coordinate 115,939,396 downwards.
TTCCCCTCACATCTTCCCAGCACTCTCCTCTCCCTCACTCGTTGTCACTGAGACCAGAATGCACAACATGATTTCAGGGACGTCTCCACTTCTATTATAAAAATGACCGTGGCATCAATGGAAAGAGCCATTTCACGCCTTTCCCAGCACCTCCTTCTGTGTCCTCTCAGGCAAAGGGACCTCAGGCTCGATGGGGCCCACCACATTTTGGGTCACAGAAACTAAGGACCTGTTCAGAGATCTCTCTAAATGCCTGTCATGTGTCTTTGCAAAGTCCCCTCACCCAAGTGTGGTTATCTGTCAGTCAGAGGCATTCCCAGGCCACCTTGCTGGATTGTTGCAAACTATTCAAAATGATGGGAAAGCATTTTTCAAATGCAAAAGGCTCTAAAAGCTATAAGTAAAGATTTTAAACCATAGTGACAAACTGAGTTCTCGATGTGTTTATTCTTTATAGTTCAGTAGTTTAGGAGTTTGATGGTTTTGTTTTCTTGTCTTTAATAACTAGCCTCTTTCAATAACTGGGGCATATTCGCCAGGATTCAATGCAGAACAGCCCATAAAATCTACTGGTCAGAAAGCACCGGGTTCTGATTATAACAAAGCGAGTCCCAGGACTGTCCTCATTCTCGCTGGCCCACACCCCAGGCTCTAAGCGTCCCCACAGCTTCCTGAGCATTCTCGTTCCTGTGCCTCCGGAGATAGCAGTTTAGATGCGGGGATGAGGATACCAGTGCACCTGCTCCATTTTGCAGGGCAGTGCTTTCCTCTTTATGGGATGATGTTGGTGGCTCTTGACGTGCCACATGTTTCAGGCTGGGAACTGTGGGGCTGAGGGCTGCATTCCATTTCAGTGCCTGTGGGTCTGTTACAGCCACAGATGAAAGCAAGATGTTGTTCGGCCGCCCAACAACACGACGGGGACATGGGCGTTGCTGTTTGCTTGTCATCCACTATTATCTAGCGTGCTTTCTTCTCCCTACTTTCCTCAAGGTGCACAAGCCTACACATCAGCCCTTCTACCAGCAAAACTCAACAGTCGTCTGCTTGAGGACCCATGGCACATAGTATTCTACATTCCAACATGTGTGTTTGAAGAGACTGGTTACTTGGCGAGGAGCCTTAATCACCTTCTCTCCAGATGATGAAAGGGAACCTTCTCTACATGGAACTGTCTGTTAAAAATCAAGTCAACAAAAGCCTGCTCAGAGTTTAGAAAAGCTGGCTATGTGCAAGACGCTTATCCTAAAGGCCAGCTGTATACCTTTGTTTGATCTGAATGAGGAATCCTTGTGTTCAATGAGGCCACTGAGTTCCTGATCAAACTTCTTGGTAAGGAATAGAGCACAGAGAAATGGTATTGTCCCCGTGTGACAAATGATGATGTGAATACGGACCCTTCTTGAAAACTCCAGCTAATTCAGGTGGCGGGATGAAACACGCCATGTCGTAATTAGTCCCTCATGTACTGCAAGCAACTTAATGTCAAAATAATCAACAGTAGCTTTTTTCACCCTTTTGTGAGTACATAATAAATACTGTCATTTAGCTGCTGCAAACATTAGATTTTTTCCTGGTCTTTGAATCACAGTATTCGTGAGGTAAATACCAGAACTCCCCCTCCACAGCCCCCGCCCCAAGCCCTACAAACCACACATATATACGCTCCTGAGGAAGATAAATCATGGATGTCAAAAGAAAAGTAGTGTGTTTAATTTCTAGTTGGTATTGCAATTATTCTAACTTAGAGCCCAAACACTAGGCAGAGCAAATACAACAGGGAGAAGGAAAACCTAGGCTGCAATGGAGCGTGCCCCTCACTATTTGTCATTTATTGTTTCCTCGTGGATCACTGGTGGTGACATGGCAGTTACTTTTTTTTTGCAAGGCTAAGTCACTGCTACCAAATGGCAATGCCTTCAGTTCACTTTTTAAACAGCGTGTCAGAAGAGAAGGGGCCCCATGCTGTCCTCTGTCCCATAGGCCAGCTACGGAGAGTGCTGGGTCTGCAGCTTCGGTCCCAAGGGTCTTGGTGTTTGTGCCATCTTCTACTTCCATAAAAACCAGTGACCTTTTGCTTGGGGTGGAAGCTCTCCTGTTAAATGAATATAGTGATCAAAAAGAGACCCCTGGGAGCGAGCTCGGTACAGATGGTTAATCTCTGGTTGCTTTAGGTGAGACACAGCTGAGCAAAAATCCAAGCTGTAGGTGACACTTCAAATGGGTACAAGACTGAAGCATTACTATCTTACTTTAATAAATCTTGTGTGAAAATGAGTTTTAAATATTGAAGTGGAAAACGGGGTCCTCAGAAGAGCTCCTTCTTGGTGGTTAGTTTTTAATTATCATGGACCTGAGTTTCCCGTGAAATCTCATTGCTTGCCCTTTGGTACCTCCCGTGTTTCCCCGAAAATAAAACCTAGCCAGACAATCAGCTCTAATGCGTCTTTTGGAGGAAAACTTAATATAAGACTTGGTCTTATTTTACTATAATATAAGACCTGGTATAATATGATATGATACAATATGACATGATGATATGATATGATATAATATAATACCGGGTCTTATATTAATTTTTACTGCAAAAGACGCAGTAGAGCTGATTGTCCAGCTAGGTCTTATTTTCAGGGAAACACGGTGTTCAGCCATCATTATAGAAAACACCCTCCTTTAGATAGATATTCACGCATGTTTTGTGGACGTGCAAGAAGCTTAAGCTGCTTACGTCCTGCAATATCTTAATCTTCTTTACACTATTTTTGTTTTTTATTGAACTCACATGGAGTATCTGCTTTGCCAAAAGCCCTGGATAGAGGCTCTTGTGACATTGAGATTAAGTAAAACAAAACTCAAGACTTCATCTCTCTCTCTCTCTCTCTCACACACACACACACACACACACACACACACACACACACACCGATAATTACAATAAATACGATGAGCTTCTAGATGTTAGCTCTTGAGACACAAGTACTGTTCCTCACGTCTCCTTGGACCCCCAATTCTTGGCTCAGTACTTCACATATTGTGGGTGTTGCATCACTGCCTGGGAACAGTAATGTTCACCTAGATTGCCGGGGGAGTTTCTGGTACAGGGTAGGTACCAGCCACCTACATCCTAACCCAGGAGGGATGTGGTATCTCTCTCCCAGCCTTCCTCACAGGTCTAAGGACACCAGCAAGGAGTTGAAAGTCACCTCAGGTGTCTGAGTGACAGCATGTCACATCCTTATCTATCATTGATCTCCTTTCGAATTACGTTATTAGATCGGAGAGCCAATTACCCGAACAGTTCCCAAGAGGAGGGCACACAGGTAAAGCGAGTAGGGACGGAATGCACACTGGCTTCCAGAACAGCAAGGAGAATCGGGGACTCCAGAACCCCTGCACTAACTGTGATGCACAGTTTGCCCACAGGCCGGAGGGCAGTAAGATGAAGCCTGCCTCCCCCACAGCTTTCTGTGCTGCCTGTGTGGGATGTACAGCTTTAGCACGGGGACTCCCTCTGTCTACACAATTCTCCAACTCCTTATAAAGTGGCTTCAAATCTTCGGGGCTGGGGGGGAACATGGTACGAGAAGGTCGACAGAAGCTCCATTTTAAACCGCCCAATCAATCTCCCATGTAGACTTTTCTTTTAAAATAAACTTATCTCTGAAAACTGCCTCTTGAAGCGTTAGCTTTAACGGTTGAGTTTCACTGGTTTATGATGTACTGGTGAAATCCTAAAGCCAGAAGCTCCTCCAAGAGGTACTAACACACCATTTACAGAAGGACTGCCGTGAAAATAATATGTGGCAATGAAGTCACTATAAATTCGCACACACAATACAGAGGCCCTTTTACACACTGTTTTCTTTCTAACAGGACACAGCAGTACAGACGCAGCCACCCCACCTCCCTTCCCACTGTTCTTAGCGAATCCACGCTGGACAGAAGCCACCAAACAACAAGGTGGCCGGATGTTTTGCTCTGGCTCCACTGGGCTGTTCGCAAGATAACAGTGGAAACAAGAATATTTCACCAGTGTCATCGCTTAACAATGTAATATGACAGCATCCATGAAACTGATTAGCATAAATCAACATAATGTCCACTTTGCAGCATTAGTATTGGAAACTTTCATCTTGAAATAGTAACAGGAAAAGGACACGTATGATGAATGGTAATGGTTTTGCTGGAATGTTACCTGATGACTGTTTAAGACGCACATGGAAACAGAGCCACACACTAACACACGTGTGTCAGCACAATAATCTGGAGCAGCTTTATTTTCATTCCACAGACTCCGTAAGAATACATTCACGGTCGCCCAAACAGGGCTAACAAAGCCAGGCTACAGTTATCGTCACAGCCCAAAACAATTAGATGATTGGTCACTACATGAAAGTTTCCTCACATACCGGAGGCCGTTCTAAAAGTTACACATATAATCTCTGAAGTTCATACTACAGACAATTGTTTCTCACAGGGCAAACTTCTAAAACAAGGAAGAGAACAGAACTGCATCCCCGAGATACCTTTTCCATAGTTGATAGATGAGTTCTGCTTTTCAGGGTGATGACACAAAGGTCGTGAGCTCTTCCAGCACAAGTAAACACGTGCTCCTTCCTTTTCCTCTCTTTACTCAAACCTTGCTTTAAAAAAAAATCCAATTATTCTCTTTGAAATGATTTTCTTTCTTTTAGCCGACTGAGAGAATTGAAGGACTTGAAAATTTACGAGGGCTGTTTTCTTCAGTGTGTCAAAGGATAGAACTGAACTTTGGAGCAGTGTCACTGGCACATTGCTGAGATTTTTGAATATCCAGAACACTTGCAAGGACGACATCACCCACTGTCCATTGTATCAGTACGGTGCCAGGATTTAGCTACTAAAAACAAACCTCATTCGAAGGTGGTGTGTGGCCTGGCTCCTGAATCATAGGAGGACAGCCATGCATTTACACTTTTTCTTGCTGATCCACACTCCCTGGGATCTTGCAAGCAAACAATAATGAGTGTTCTGTATTACATATTACTATACCTGGACACAGTATTAAGCATTTTTATGTACAGTTTTTAATCCTTAAAATTACCCTGTGATATAGGTATAACCTCATTTAATAACGAGGGGAAAATGTGGCTGAGTGAATTTCAGTACCGCCCCATGGCCCCACTAGCCCCAAGGAAGACAACAGCCTACACAAGTAGGCACCATGCTGCCCTGCCTTATCCCTCCTGAGGACCTCGATGGTTGTTTAGCAACAGAAGGAATTCAGCTAAGAGGTGTGATCGAGTTCATAAGTGATTATTGAATGCCAGCTGTGTGCTCAAAACTAAAAAAAAAGAAGACGACAAAAAGTGTCACCTTTCTCCACTGCTCCTACAACCTAAGCTTCCTAAAAGAATCACCCTTTTAGCAGCAGGAGAGAAAAAAATCCATGCCCAATTATTTATTCTTTCTTCCTTTCTGCAAGAAATGATCAAACAATTTTATTTTGGTACTATACTGATGAAATTTAGCAAGGAGAAAGAAAAATATAGGAACAGTTTACATATTTTAATTGGATCACCGTTTTTGATTTAATGTAGGCTTAGGTCTAAACTATCTAAGTAAAAAAAAAAAAAAAAAATCTTGGCAAGTTTGCAAGACAATTGGCCGTCACGAAAACATCTCAGCTCCCATCAGTGTTCTGTCTATGGGGGTGCAGGGTGGTAAACATGCTTAATTTCAGCAGGTGCTCACAGTTTTGAATTCGTGGTCCCAGAATCTGGTTCATTCTTTCTTTCAAGTCACCCACCAGTAGGAATTTGAGCTGGTCTTACAATCCAGCAGATATCTTTTCTCTGTCCTTAGTCTTCACCTTGCCTGAGGTGCCCTCTTCAGCAGCAAGGTGCTTACGTTTCCAACGGCGAGGTGCTCGTCTTCCTGGCTAGGTGTTGCTATCACTGCACACGCTCAAGTCACCTTTATGATTCATACAGATAGATACTTGACACAGACACAGAAACTGAGGTTTCCTGTCAAGAGGGCTAAAGCACCCACTGGGTGGCACAGGCTCTGACAGTGTAAGACATCCAAGCATGGTGTTCTGACCAATTATGGGTTCGTGCAGATGAGCTATAATCCAAGGGCCAGAGATAAAAGAAATGATTATAAGTTATCAGGGCAATGCTTTCAATCACCCAAAAAGTTCGTTATGCCCAATTTTAGGATTTGCAAAAATTGCAATGACAGGATTGATAATTTATGGGTTATTGGCCATCATGCAAGGATAATGAAAATAAATGCATTGATTTGTGAATACGTATGTCAGCTTCATGCATATAAATAGACTTTAAAAATCCTATTGTGGTTTATGACTCTACATAAATAACAAAGCAACCTCATGACTTGGAAATAGGGCACATGCATCTTAAAAGCTCCAATCAGATGACTTGATTTCTCTACTAAAGTCTTCCAGTAACGCCAGTCTATGGGTGAACATATCCCTGCTTGGGAGGAAGAGATGAGTGCTTCCCAAACATTCCTGTGCTCACAAACCACCCAAGAATCCTGTTAAAAGGTAGGTTCTGATTCTGTAGAGCTGCAGTGGGACTGAGACCTACTGTCATCAAGCTCCCATGTGACATGGAGGCTGCTGGTCACTGGACCACCCTTCAATGGCAAAGCATTGGGCTTCTCAGTCCTCTCTAAGATCTCATCTGCTACTAAACCCTTGATGAAATGATTCAGATACAGAAGAAAAAAGAGAGATCCTACTGCTGCATAAAGAATATGATATCTGAAGGTATCGAGACTATATTTAAGGAAGCATGGTTTGAATAAAGCATGATAAGCACCATTTGTAACTGGAAAGTTTTGTGATGGTTTAATTCTGGGACCTCAATTCTGTGAGGTTTCTTATCCTTCCCTTCACCTTTTAGAGAGTTGGCACTCCAGCTCTAGATGAAAAGACTCATATAATAAAAGCTATTTTTTACTCCCATAGCAAAATGCACACGCAATGTTGGTCACTGAAAAACAGAGAGAATCTTTTATACACCTCTTCTACTCATCTCCCCTTCCTTTTCTTCTTCCTGTGCCTTTTTCTGGGAGGAATTCTTTTGTAATTGAAACCTCGTGATGGTGCCTTTTCTACAGCTATCACTGTGTAAATTACTGAACGTAATTAGCAGATGACCATGCTGTGTTCAGCAGTTAAGCAGAGCAGGGGCTCAGAGCCCCTGGATGTCAACTCAGAGCGAGCCCCACTCAAGCAGTGCCATCGTCTAGTGAAGCATAGGCAGCAACACCCCCAATCCACAAAGTGCCCCAAAAGACACATCTGAAATCCATAAACTGGTCGGGCTGTAAATCCATTCATTAGAAAGTCATTTGTGAGAAGAAAGACATGTGGCATTTATGAAATGTTATACAGAATCTTCTCATTTAATTTTAACTCTTTATTCCACTCTTTGTTTCAAAATAACTTGCACTGAATTTTCATAGAGACATGTAAATGTTAACATTTTTTTCTATTCTTCTGACTATAAAGCAACTTAACATCAAAGCTAAGTTTTTAAGAATCAGTTACCCAAGGAAGGCAAATCATTTGATTAAAAATGTGTTCACTGATGTTATTAATTCAAAACTTCAGACCAATATTTTATGAAATCCTGTAGTGCAAACACTCAACTATGACACTGCTGCCTCTTTTTGTGAGTACGACTGCACTTAGCAAAACCATTTCCACAGGAACAGGCTACGCCAAACAAGGACAGATTCATACTCAATTGTAAAGTATCAAACTACTTTATAAATCGCAAATGTCCAAAGCCACTAAATGAATCACATTCATTCAAGTTCAGCATTTATTCACAACACACACACACACTGCTTTAAAATAGGGTATAACATAATGTAGAACTTATCCAAATAAATATTGATGTAAAATTTGGTTAGTGTTTGAGAGATCTAGAAAGGTGAATAATGTCACACTCTAATTTCTTAATCTTAGTTTCACAAAGTATATTTTTATTTATAATCTGAAATTGTTCCCAACTCATTGGTAGAGTTTCTTTAATATCTTCAAATTTATTTACTGCATAAAGTTGTTTTTTTTTCTGAAAGTCTTCTCTTTCCATCTTAAAATGCATGAATACCAGGAAGTTCCAATTTTATCTCTCTATTGACTTTTATGTTGATGAATATGCTTTTCTTTCTTTTCTCCTTTATTTGTACAAAATCACATGATATTATTTTCCTTTCTTTTTGATTAAAATGTTATATTTGACTTTACAGGAATAAAGTAGCTCACACAGACCAAAATAAGATAAAACTTTGAATCTGAAAAATTGACCAGATGAACCAACCCAGCAATATAGAAAAGCTTTAAATCAGCAGTAGCCATAAATCAGTACTGCCACTCAAATCCACATTTGTAATGTAATTTATTTTTTGAGAGAATTTACAACGATTCAAACTTCACTATTTATTAGAGAACAAAGGGATCTAAGCGAAGTATTTATGTCTTATTTATTCTCTTTATGACCTATTAATTCAGACAACTTGTAACATGTAAACAATTTCAGCTGCATTAAACTTGGTGAATCATACCGTGGATTCGGACACTGCGTTGGGTGGACCGATGGCTTTTATGATCCCCTGCAGCCCTGAGGCTCTCTGATTCGATTAAGAAGATGCTACAAGTGGGGAATGAGGGGCAAGTTGGTAGCCTGAAAGAGTTGGATGCAATATCTGAAATGGCCCTCATTCCCAGAGAAAACGTTATACTTGGAGAAAGCAGAAAATTGCAATGTTTTTATGACATCTTTCTTACTGTACGCTTATTATAAAACTAAACCTATGGTCATTTTACTTCTTATTAAAAATTAGGCATGTGTTCATTTTTCTAAGTTCTGCTCTTCCAAAACTATCCCATTACCCTTTATCCGAGAATTGTCTGGTTGAGATCATCGTACACGGCGAAGTAATGCTAACAGGTATTTCTTCCTTGAACATGGACAGTCATCAGTGTGGGAGGGGAGCATTCCTGGTGCCAGAATATGGCCCAGACGGTTTTTGGAAATAGTTTCTATTTCTTTAACCTGGGTTGTATGTTCTATTTTATACTTACTATATATAAAGTTTTCATAGCACAATAAAACAAGTAAAACATGGTGGTGCGTGATCATTCTCCTTGGTTTCCAACAAACTGAATCTACACTGTGCTGTTTTGCTCTATCAGTGATATTAAAATAGAAATATTTGGCTTTTTTACGTACATGTGACATTCATCAGGTACCGGAAGTGATATTTTAAGATCCTCCGGTTTTGTTTCAAGGTTTGAGCATATTCATTCCTATGCAAATCATTCGGTGGTACAGTTCACTGTCACACTGATGCTGGAAAAAGAAACTCCCATATATTCATTGAAAGGAGAAATTCGGGGACAATGCATAAAGATTCGGAGAGCAAATCAGGACAAGGCCTTTTCCTAGCACCCCACATCTTGTAACGCGAAATCACGTGGAATGAATACGTCGTGTAAGGGTAGGTGTGACTGATGTCAGATAAGAAACACACAGCATGGGCCAAATTTAGAGAAGACCCTAGACAACAGCTAAAGGAGAACCAACACGCTGGGAGAAGAAACTATCCAGGGAGCACTCCACACTAGGCCACCCCGCCATCAAGCAGAGTTGGGTTGTTTTCATTTCTAACATACTTTTTGGGAAGCAAAACAGCTAAGTTTATGGAGAGATGGAAGGATTTTATTAGGAAAAACTGCACCTACACACATGATCAGAGATGGGAGCACTTTGAAAGTCATCAAGTACGATGAGCTTCAGAGATGATGCTCGTTCATCTCCTCTTGATCTTAATCCAAACTCACTGGCTAACTCCAAGAATCGACAATTGATTAAACATATTTTTTGAGCCCTGGGATGATAGCCAGGATTTAAGTTTTAGCAAAGACTCTGGAAGTGTTAAAACAGATATGAATTTAAATGGGAGGATTAAGTGGGAAGTGGGATGGCAGATGGGCGGTGGAACAGGCGGTGAGGAAAGAAGAGCAAGACAGAGGTGGGGCCCCAGGCTTATACCACGGTTCTGCTCCTGGAGCCTTTCCTGCCAAATTTCCTCCTGGAATCATGGTGGAAAGGGTCTGAGGTCATCTGGTATACCTTCAATCTCACATCATAAAGCATCCTTCTTCTTCTTAGACTGTCAATCACCTGAAAATGATGGCTGTCCTGGCACTCAGCATCACTTCCCAAGATGACTCCCCAGCTGTCTAACAATGAATTCCACACCAGTGCTGTCTACCTTTTCTTAAAGCTCCAGGAAACGTTCACCAAAAGTTTTCAGTGAATCAACAGTTAAGCATACTGACCCTGCCTTGGCTTCTACAATGAGAGAAAATAGTTGGACACAAAATTTGTGATCAACTCTGGTTTTCTTCTCTGCAGAAACCCTGCACGAGAATAAAAAGAGCTCACCTGTATGACTGACAGGTCTTTCAGGGTGGTGTTGCACAGCTGAAGATGTGATAAACACAGCCATTATATGCTTCAGAAATGCCAATTGATTTAGAGCAATGGCGCTGTATTTGATGATGTTTTAAAAAACAGCAATTACATTTGTGAAAATAAAATGGTTCCTCACTTATGAAAATTCATATGGCCTCTCTTTATTTGGCTGCAACAGCTGAGAGGGGAAATGCCTTTTTTTATTTCCCTACAGTAATTTATGACTCTTACACATTGCCCAAATAATTAGTGGTTTCAGAGGCAAAAACAAAAGTATGATTTTTTTTAAACGAGTAGTATTTCTAAGAAATAGCTCGGAAACAGAGCTATAACTGATATCTGAGACATCCATTTTCCACCTTCTTAATTTTACTCTAAAAATTACATTGCCGAAGCCATATTTCCAATTTTAAAAAAGTTATTGACATTTGGTAACATTTCCTTCAACCAGAAGGTCCTTTTCTCATGTGTTTCCAGCACCCTCTTTCCCTGCCTCAGTCTCCACTGCTTGCAGGGTCTGTATCTGGGAAAGCAACCATGAGCATAAGAGCCAAAGGGCAATTGGCTGAAAAGAGCTTCCTGCACTTGTAGGAGACAAAACAAGCTTTTCTTGACCACCTGGGACCTCCTGAACTCACTATGCACCGACACTGTGGACAGTGCTGATCAGAAGGTCACCTGAAGGTCATGTTGTGTAAAGAGACAATGGTTCTAAAAGAAAGGGAGTAACGTCACAATTCCTCAAGTGCCACTGATTGATTTTAAGGTCTCAGATCCAGGCAGAGAAAGCTAAGAGTTTAGAGAATGTTAATGTTTACCATTCATAGGCCATATTTACACTCTCACAGGGTAGAATTTTGAGTAAAAGATGGCTATATGCCAATCCAGTGAGAGTCCATTTACTTAAATAAATTTCTCCATAGAAAGACGCTGAGGAAAAAAAATTGTAAAAGTCTAATAAATTAATCAAGTATAGTATCCATGTAATAGAACAGAACCCACTGACAGGGGCACGTAAATGTCCTTACATATCTGCCAGTGTGCCTTTGAAGCATTTATAATTAAAAAATGATTATACTTTAATACAAAATAAAAGAAGAAAATTTCAAATTTATATGTTTATAAAAGTAATAAACTGGAAATGTATAGCCCTTAAGCATTACATTTTAATTTCAAAATAATTAAAACTTAATTATTAAAATAAAATCGATGTAAAATTTTCTGTTGCTCTTCCATAACTCTCTAGAATCACTCAGAATTTACTAATTGCTTGTCGGGTGATCAAATCATGTATTCCCTTCCAAGAGGACATGTTGTTAAAATCCAAGGCTACTATATGCCTTATTGTTCAGTTAACAAACTGGAACCATGACATGGGCGTATTGCAGCAATATTATAAGTACTGCCATACAGTGATACTGTTCAGATGGGATCTCTTTTTTTTTAACTCAGCATAAGCTGGAGACTGGTGTTTTGTTTTACTCAAAATTGACAGTTTTGAAATTTGGGCATTATGACTTGTTACCAGTTCTGCTAGGCTACCTCCAGGTGTAAACACGGCATTACAGTATTTAAGTCTGGGCGAGCAGTCTGCCGCAGAGTGAAGACCCAGCGGGGGATTATGAGTAGCAGGGTTTATGGTCAATACTTGTTTTAATGCTTTCTGGGATTTGCAACATACGTGAAATACATGCATATATCCCAGCTCAGAAATTTTAATTCATTTTCCAAATAATTCGGGATAATCCAAATCCTAGTAGAATTTTCTCATTATAATGCACACATTATTACTGTTGTTTGATCTCAGAGAAATTGAAACAGGTCACTTACTGCAAACAAAACATAGATTGGCATGGAATACCAGAGAGAGGAGCCTGCAGAATTAGATTTTGCTATATCCAGCCTGGTACCTTCTAAAACTTTCAGCAGTCCAGACTCCGCAACCCAGATGAACTGGGGCGCTCTGGCTAATGAACCCGTGGTGTGAACTGAGAAGGAGTGTTTCGGGGCAGGAAGTAGATAAGGTTCTTGAATGTTCCCATCCAAGAGCCCTTTTTTCCAGAAAGTCTGTCCCTATGAACCTGCAAGCACACAACCCTTTGACCTTGAGAACACAGCCCTCAGATGACCCGTTTCTCAGGCATGCCTGTCTGAACTAAGCAAGGGAGAGCTGAGAAGAGTTAACTGCATTTTGGAGGGAATTTCTCCCACTGTCATTTATCAACCTCCTGCTTTGTGCTGATGACGCCTGCATATTCACACAGTACTAGCACATTCATGGATCTGAAAAGGAAGTCAGTTTGCCAGGGATAAATAGACAACTCTTTACTCTGCACCCTGGGAGCTGATGTGCTCGCATCGCTCTGTGTGCCCAGGTGCACGGAAAATGTATGTACGTCTGGTGGAAGCACGACAGTCCCACAATGCCGCCCTGAACTTTCCCACCATGATTTGCTACCTGTCCCCCAAAAACCTAGAAACCTGGGCTCTGGCCAGAAGTAAATGAGCAGAACAAATGAAAGAATGAAATAATGTCTTTGTAGCATTCATAGTCTGTGGTCTAAGTAGAAGCAGGAAATACCAGAAATTTCCAGGAGAGGGGCTGTTTCCAGGAGATTTTTCAGGCTCATTTTGCATAACCACATTTGCTTATCCAAGGGACTTAGACAGTTTGAATTAAGCATCTGAACTTCTGGGTGCTCATTTGAACCAAAGCCAAACTCTGAACTTTTCAGGTTTCCCTGCCATTAATCAAAATTTCGAAGATCAATGGCATGTAATGAATCAAGTATAATAGCCTCCATCAGCTGGGATAGCAAGGCGCAGCACAGGGGATCGCCAGACACTCCACCGGATGAAAATCTGGCTGACTTTGAATACCAAGTGAATCCACACTGTGATCTGGTACCGAGAAAGCTGCCACTGTGAGAGGCAGGCCGCCATGGACAAGGGTTGGGGGCATGTTGCCTCTGGCACTTCCAGAGCTCCCGGCTCTCACCAATGTGACCACCACGCAGAGAGAAAGACGCTTCACCCAGCTGGTTCCCCTATCACATGAGCCTATCCCTGTCCTCAACTAACAGGTTTCACTTCCCTGCCAGCCCACAGAATTATTCAAACAAGCCAATCACATCCCCCCGTGGGAACCGGGGGCACCTCTTCCTTTTGTTACTGCAGCCCCTGCTGGTTTGCTGGTTTGCTCTACTCCTGTATGCAACCCGTGTGGCCATGCATGGGGCTGCAGGTATGTCGAATTAAAACCTTCTATTTGATTGCTCCTGTCTTGTCTCAAGTGTCATGTATTCAGCTATCTCATACTTTTGAGGGTGGGGATCCTTCCCGCCCCAGTGGGGTGAATAGGAAACAGAGCGAAGGTGTCTGTAGGAGACAATTTTGCAAATCTGAGGACATCTGTAGGAGGGTTTCAGAAAGAAGAGCTAGAGAAAATTATTTACAAAGGAAAATTTAAAATATGACTCATCTATTCTATTCGTGTGTGCGTGCATGTGTGTGTGTGTGTGTGTGTGTGTTGCACACACAAGGAAAACTGCATTGTCAAGGAGTAGAATCTGAGTCTGGCATTCATCGGCTGCATAGCTACATCCACACTGTGTGTTCCTGGAACACTACGGGTTTGGTGCAAAAATATGGTCTCTGCTCAAACAGGCTTGAGAAATGCTGACTTGGACAAACTTGAACAAGTTTATTATTAATGTACATTTTAAATCAGCAAACGCATGTGTAAGACTAATGGTCCAGAATAATACTCCGGTATATGCCAATCTAGATCATGACCTTTGGGCTTGAAGTATTTTTTAAAGTAAGTAATAGAAAATATTCTTTACCCCATCCCCATGTACCATTTTTTGGCATAAACAAAAAAGGAAGTGAAAAAATAAGCCATCATTATGGTGTCCGTGAACAAATCCTTCCTTACTCCATTTCCTGCGGCTCCTCCCATCAGCACCATTCCCCACCATTTTAGCTATTCCCAAATTCCCAAAATATGAATACTTCCTCTCTGTCAGTACATTTTTCTCAGTGAAAATTAAGTGAGTACCTCCTATTAGGCCCAGTAAAAATCAAGAAGAATTGAGCCGCAACTTAAGAGCAGTATCTAATGAAAACACGATTCCTTTTGATATATAGACAGATACAACATCTATGTTAATAAATATTTTAGCAATTAGTTTAAAAATTCCAGTTTATTAGTATTTGAAATATATTATACAGCATATTGTTTTTGTTTAAAAGGAGATTACAAAATGCTCATTTTAAAATTTCATGATTCTAAAATTTTCCAAGATGATATTCTATGGAATTTTCCTACCAAAATAACATTAAATTAATAATTGATTAGATAGGTAAATGATAAGCAACATGGTAAAGAGTTGGAGCCACTTGAGTGGGGAAGGTAAGTGTGATGTGCTAGATCACAGTGAGATCTACTCATGGTCACGATAAAGATCATTTATTCTAAAGAGATCTAAGGACCATTTTGTCCAAGAATGTGTCTATTTAATTTTAGATATTTTTTTTTATTTCTTAAGGATTAAATTCCAAATTGACTTATCACTTTGCATCCTTTCTACACTCATTTACAGAGAAAATAATGCATACGACAGCATTATACAATCCATCAGAGCATTTTCAGTTAAAGTAATTCAGTCATTCAGAAACTACAAAGCAAATAGTATTAAACACGTATTGTACTTGATATGAGGGACAAAGATGTGATTCAGACATGGTCCCTGTCCTGAAAGAGTTTACAGTCTAACCATACACTATAAAAAGTGAGCCATTTCATTTCAAGTACATCATAGTTGATGGTGATTCAAAGGAAAACTTCTTCCTTGGCAAATTTAAGAAACATGTGTGTATAATGATTAATTTACTTTAATGAATTGTTCAAGTTTTTACTTTAACCAAGGGTTTATAGGAAGCCATTTTAAGTATTTTTTTTACCTAGACAAGAAAGCAAGATTCCATATGCAAAACGTGACATCACTAAATTCTTCTGTTCATGGAGATTGTCTCCTGGGTCATTATTACAATAACGAACTAATGAGCCATTGAAACATCCTTTACCTGTAGCCAGGTTGGGATTTCATAAATAATATCTCAATAGAAAACCAGGAGTTCTGACACATTTCCTGGAGACCGAATCAAACTGAGAAAGAGAGAGAGAGAGAGAAGAAATTGTCACAAAACTCACAACAAAAAGGGGGGTGAAGGAAGTTGCAGCCCATACAACACTGAGGAAAAGTCTTCCTAAAGGACGGGACCCCTTGGCCCGGTTGACCCCAGAGGTAGCTGTTAGAGACAGCAATGGCAGGGGCAGCATGGAGGAATTAAATGTCACTATTCCTGATAACTCCAAGTGTTTCATGTGTTTGTTTACAGGTTTGCCTCTCTTGCCTACAAGTGTCAGCTCCGTGATGGCTCCAAGTATTAAGCTCTCAACATGGCAGTGATGCAAACCAGTAGTGACATAAAATAAAGGCTGAAAAAAAGATTCAAGGGGAACGATGCACCAAAGTAATATATCAATCACCTTCCCACCGATGGTCTATCTTTGTGCAAGCTGCTGCTGCTAGTGGGGGTTCCTTCATTACTGGGCATGAAGGGAGCACGGCCATGTCTGTCCTTGCTTGGACACGGACTTTTGGGAATCTGACATGGAGCACAGCCTCCCCACAACCTACGGGGAGGGTGGCAGCCTCAGGTCTTCGCTGTGTGCACCGCTAGGCTCTCTGCCTCTGTGCTCTCTTCTACTTCCCTCTCCCACTCAAGGGCTAGGATTCCACTTCCTGTCAATGTCAATCCACAGAAATGTCGTCATCCCCATGACCACAGTCCCCGGCCTTCTGTGCCTCTCAGTACAGTCTGGACTTGGAAAGTCCTGGAGTCACATCTGGACTCACTTAATAGCAGCGTGACTTTGGTCAAGCCATTACTTCATTTGCCTTCCATTTATTTATCAGTGAAATGCGAGTCAGTATGTTTCTTTAAAAAGGGTTGTGAGAATTACATAATATACCACATGGAGAGGAATGTCTGACCCACACAGTAAATGTTTTTAATATCCACTATTGTTTGAGTTGTTGTTTGTGATTTTAACCTGACTCTGTACTTCCATTGCATGTAAACCAAATGCATCTCATAAATTATCTCATTTGGCCTCTTTACCTATTCTGTACATAGCTCATCTCAGGTCACAATGAGCTTGAAATTCCAAGTCTATCAACTGTCAATGCCAGTGGGCCCTTTTGATATCTTATTAGCTGCTTAGAGGTTATTTCCAGTTGTAGAAGCTGAAACTGAGAAATGTTCGGCAAGATGTCTGTAATGTCACAGTTCAGTAACTACAGGAATAGAAAGAAATGCAGGCATTGTGATTTCTATGTTGCTCGTCAACATAAATTTTGTCAATAACCCCTTCCTAGACTTTGTCACAGGCCCTTATTAACGCAAATTAATTTCTGATCGTTAAGTCCACCATTAAATATCTAATAAGGGTTTTAATATCCCCAGACAAAAAGAAAAAAAAATCACAAAAATGTGAGTTCATTGAAATGGCTAAAATATATTGTCATTAATTTTGATAAGAACGATTTCCAGTGGGCTGAATCCAAGGAAATGGCTGATTAAGTAGGAGAGATAACAGGAAAAAAATATGTCTGAGTTGATGTAGTTACTACGAGAAATGATGTGGGGGGAAATGTAGGAAGAAAGAACTGGTTTATTGCTACAAAAATCAGACTTTTCATCTTAAGTCTTAGTTCCAATTCTCTGCCTAGGGTTATGGGGAAAATGCACTGCATCGGAGGTGGACTCAACTGGGTGCTTGCTGCGTGCCACCAGAGTTCTAAGCACTTTACATTAAAAAAAACATTTATTCGATCATCATGTTTTGGCTTTAATTCCTTTCAATACACTTTATTTTTTTAGAGCAGTTTTAGGTTCACAAGGACACTGAACAGAAGGTACAGACAGTTCCCATATAACCCCTCTCCCACATGTGCACAGCCTCCCCCCCTCTCAACACCCCCCACCAGATGGGACATTTGTTATAATCAATGAGACTACATTAACATGTCACCATCACCTACAGTACAGAGTTAGTTTACATTAGGGTTCACTCTTGGTGTTGTACATTTTATTTTTGGACAAAAGTATAATGACATGTACCCACAATTATAGTATCATGCAGAGTAGTTTCCCTCCCTAAAAACACTTTACGCTCCACCGATCCATCCATTCTGCCCCAATCCCTGGCAACCTCTGCCATTTTACTCTCTCCATAGTTTTCCTTTTCCAGAATGTCATATAGTTAGAATTATTTAATATGTAACCTTTTTAGATTGGATCCTTTTACTTAGTAATGTGCACTTAAGGTTCCTCCCTGTCTTTTCATGGCTTTATAGCTCATTTCGTTTTAAAACTAAATAATATTCCATGGTCTGGATGGACCACAGTTTATTTATCCATTCATCTACTTAAGGACATCTTGGTCACTTCCAAGTTTTGGCTATTATGAATAAAGCTGTTGTAAATATCCATGTGCAGGTTTTTGTGTGGACGTAAGTTTTAACTCTTTTGAGTAAATACCAAGGAACACAACTGCTGGAGCATGTAAGAGTACACTTCATTTTGTAAGAAACGGCCAAACTATCTTCCAAAGTGGATCGACCATGCTGCATTCCCACCAGCAGTGAAGAGTACCAGGTGCTCCCCTTCCTCATCAGCATTTGGTGGTGTCTGCGTTTTGGATTTTGGCCATTCTACTAGGTGTGTAGTGATAGCTCATTGTTTTAATTTGCAATTCCCTAATGACATATGATGTAGAACATACTTTAATGTGCTTATTTGCCATCTGCATATCTTCTTTAGTGAGGTGTCTATTCAGATATTTTGCCCATCTTTAATTGAGTTGTTCATTTTCATATTAAGTTGTAAGCATTCTTTGTATATTTTGAATAATGTTAGATTTGTCATTTGCTAATATTTTCTCCAAGTTTTTAATTTCAATAAATTCTAGTTTATCAATTGTTTTTTTCATGGATTATGTCTTCAGTGTTGTATTTGAAAAGTCATCGCCATACCCAAGGACATACCGTAGCTTTTCTCCTATGTTGTCTTTTAGGAATTTTACACTTTTGCGTCTTACATGTAAGGCTATCATCCACTTCGAACTAAGTTTTGTGAAGGTACAAAGTCTGTGCTTAAATTTATTTTTTCTCATGTTGATATCCTATTGTTCTAGCACTATTTGTTGAAAAGACTGTCTTGTCTTCATTATGTTACCGTTATTCTTTCATCAAAGATCAGTTGACTAGATTTAAGTATATTTCTGGGCTTTCTATTCTGTTCCATTGATTTGTCTATTATTTCACCAATGCCACACTGTCTTCATTACTGAAGTTGAATAGTAAATTTTGAAGTCAGGTCACATCAGTCTTCCAACTTTGTTCTTCACCAATAATGACTTGGTTATTCTGTGTTTTTTGACTCTCCATATAAACTTTAGAATAAATTTGTCAGTATCTACTAAATAACTTGCTGGAATTTTGATTGAGACGGCATTGAATCTATAGATCAATTTGGGAAGAACTGACATCTTGACAATATTGAGTCTTCCTATCCACGAACATGGAAGATCTCTTCATTTATTTTGTTCTTCTTTGATTTCTTTCATCAGAATTTTGTAATTTTCCTCATGTAGGTTTGGTACATATTTTATTAGGTTTACATGTAATTATTTAATTTTGGGGGGGGTTAATGTAAACGGTACTGTGTTTTAAATTTCAAATTTCAATTGTTTACTGATGATATATACGAAAGCATAGAATTTGTATATTAACCTTGTATTTTGAACCATACTATGATCACTAATTAATTCCAAGAGATTTCTTGTTGGTTTCTTCAGATTTACTATGTAGATTGTCATATCATCAGCAAAAAAGACAGTTTAGTTTATCCTTCCTTTTATTTCCTTTTCTTGTCTTATTGTATTGGTTAGGACATCCAAAACAATGTTGAAAGAAGTGATGAGAAAGAACATCTTTACCTTGTTCCTGATCTTAGGATAGCTGCTTGTTGATTACCATTAAATATGAAGTTACCTACAGATTTTTTGTAGATTTTCTATCAAGTTCAGGAAGTCCCCTTGTATTTCTAGTTGGCAGAGTTTTATCATTAACGGGTGTTGGATTTTTTTCAAATTTTTTTCTTGTATCTATTGATGCGATCACACAATTTTTGTTCTTTAGCTTGTTGATGTGATTGTTTACATGAATTGATTTTTGAATGTTGAACCAGTCTTGAATAGCCAGGATAAATCCCACTTGGTCATAGTGTATAATTTATTTATACATTGTTATATTCAACTTGATAATACTTTTAGGGTATCTTTGCATCTATGTTCATGAGAGATTTTGATCTATGGTTTTCTTTTCCTGTAATGTCTTTATCTGGTTTTGTTATTAGAGTTTGTCATCCTCATAAAATGGGTTGGGAAGAATTTCCTCTTCTTCTATCTTCTGAAAGAGATTATAGACAGTTTCTTCTTTAAATATTTGGTAGAACTTACCAGTGAACCCATCTACACCTGGTGCTTTGTGTTTTGGAAAGTTATTAATTATTGATTTAATTTCTATTATATATATGCAAAAATATCTGAAAACTTTCCTAAATTAACGTCAGACACCAAATCACAGGTATAAGAAGCTCACGGCACACCAAGAAGGATAAATGAAAAAAAGAAAAAGAAAACTGATTTAGGCATATTATATCAAAAATGAATATAAACTGTTGAAAAATATAGTAGGAAAAAAGAACTTTACCTATAGAGGAGTAAAGATATGAATTATATTCAACTTACTTTCAGAAATTGTATAAGCAAGAAGAATGTATGGGGAAATATTTAAAATGCTGACAGAAAAAACTCACCAACCTAGATTCCATACCCTTCGAAATTCTGAAGTGAAGAAGAAATAGGTAATATCAGCAAGGTGGTGGCCTAGGAAGCTTCAGGCCTTCGCTCTTCCACAAAGACACTGAATTAACAACAATGTATGGGCCAAAATACCTTTGCAAGAATGTTAGAGGCCACGTGAGAAATTTCAGGACTCAGAACAATGTACAACCAAAAGGGATTCTAACAAAAGAAGTAGGATTGTTCATTGTGTGTTGTACACACGGCCATGCCCCTGCTCCTATCTGACTCAACGTGCTGCAACCTTGAGTGAAACCTCCCAAGTCAGGACTGTTCCCTCAGGACAGAAACAAAAGAATGGACTGTAAATCCAATGTTCTGGCTACTATGGAGGCTGCCTGAGCAACTGGCATTTGTCTGGACTGACTTGGAGCACTGATGGGACAGGAAGCATAATTGGGAATCCTGTGAAAGCAAATCTGATGACCTTGGCACATTAGAGGTGAAGTTGTGCAGTCAGTCACCAGGATTGCAAGAGATTGCAGACTTCTAGAGAGCAGAGCCATGCTGCTTAGGGAATTTCAGGTGGCTAAGGAACACACATAAGCCCAGAGAAGACAAATCCTCAGAAGAGGACTGAGAGATCCTAGAATCTCTAGTGGGGCTGATTGGTGAAGGTATTCACCTGCATGAAGTCAGTCCAACAAGCTGTGGCTGCTTTTCAAATGCTCAAGTCTCGACAACAAAAGAATCAAACAGCATATAAAGAAATAGGGAAGTATGGCTCAATTAAACAAATAACACTCCGGAAAAAATGACCCTCCAAAAAGACAAATCTATGAGCTGCCTTACAGAAAATTTAAAGTAATTTAAATTTTAAAGATGTTTAGTGAGCTAAAAGAGAACCAAATAAACAACTAAATGAAATCAAGAAAGTGATGGATGAACAAAATGAGAATGTTAACAAAGAGCAACTACAAAGAAAATAATAAAGTAGAAATTCTGAAACTGAAAAATATAATAAATGAATTATCAAAAAAAAAACTAAATTTAAGATCTAAACTAATAAAACTTTTATAGGAAGGCATCTTTGTGATCTGTTAGAAGTTCCAGTTATGATCGCTTAAATATGACACCAATAGCACAAGCAATAAAAGATAAAATTGGTAAATTGGACTTAATAAAAATTAAAGCTTTCATGCATCAAACAACACCATCAAGTATTTTAACAATTAACCCACAGAACAAGGCGAAGTATTTGCAAATCACATATCGGATAAAGGAAGTATACTCAGAGTATCTACTTAAAAAACTCTTGTAACAACATAAGAAGAATAATCCAATTATAAAATGTGTAAAGTATTTCAACAGATATTTCTCCAAAGAAGATATACAAATGGGTGAAAAAGTACATGAAAAATGTTCAATGTTATTACTCATTAGAGAAATGCAAATCAAAACCACAAGATACCACCACACATCTATTAGACGGCTATAATAAAAAAGACAGCCAATATCAAATTTTGGTGGAGAAATTGGAACCCACCTTGCTTGTGGGAATGGCATATTCACATTGGAAAACAGTTTGGCAGTATCAAAATGTAAAATATGTCCCAGCAATTCCACTCCTAGTAGCTACTCAAGGAAAATGACGTATGTTCACAAAAGGACTCATATACACGTTCATAGCAGCTATTATTTATAATAGCCAAAAAGTGAAAGCAACCCAAATATTCATCAACTATTAAATGCATCAACAAAATATGGTATGGACTTGCAAAAAATATTTGGTACTACAAAAAAATATGAAGTACTTATATATGCTATAAGGATAAAACTCAAATATGATGCCATGAAAGGAACCAGTTGCCAAAAACCAAATACGATTCTCTTTACATGAAATGTGTGCAAGAGGCAAATCCATATAGACTAAAGTAGATCAGTTCAGTGCAGGGCTGGGGTTGGGGTTTGAGGGGAGTGGGAGGATAATTGGGAGTAACCCCTACTGGGCATAGAGTTTCTTTTGGGAAATGTTTTAAAATTAGGTTGTGAATTGTTACACAACTCTGCAAATATGCTAAACACATTGAACAGTACACTTCGGATGAGAGCATTTTATGGGATGTAAATTACGTCTCAACAAAGCTGTTTTTAAAAGCATTTATGTACAAAAGGGCGGTTGCTAAAAAGGGTCCTTCTTCCCATAGATCTGGCATTTGTATCAAGTTCACTGCATTATATGCTTCTCCAGATGCTTAGTTTAGTTTCTCTACTTAAGCGTTCTTACAATAAAACATATTTGTCGGCAGCCTCTAAAACTCTATGCCTATTGTACATAATATTTCCAAATAATAAAGAGTTTGGATCTGTACATTTGAAGGATGTGCATGTAGCTTCCTCATAGCACTGCAAATATAAAATGTCTAATGTTTTCACAGACAGGCTGATGAAACAATAGGATTTCAATAGTTAACTCATTTGTTTTGTCACTTCAGGACAACAGCTTGAGTTTTAAAACTGTCCTATGCTGTATTTTTCCCCCCAAAAAATATGCATTCAAAATGGCTTGTGAAATGTATGTTAAATCTTGTTCACTATGTTGAAAGTTTAAGTGATTTAATAAAAATAGAATCCAACATTTTACAACTTGAACAAGCTTTCAAACACTGCATTACTAAACTCCATTCTTTCCATGATGGAATCATCTGACAGTTCAGCGTGAGACAAGCTCACTCCTACATAACTGCAGAGGAACTGTGTGGGACGCCAGCCTGGCCCTGTAACCTGGTAAGGCCAGCAAGCTTAATTAATTTGCAGGAAACAGAGTGATTTGCATGGTCTAATTAGCCTATGTTTCATAAACAAATTCAAAACAAAGGTAGGTGATATAGTTTTATGCAAACAATAAAACCTAATCACTCCCCACATTTAGACACCACCATGATTATAGTTGTTCAACCTTTTTAAACTCTCCATTGCTTGGAATAATAATAACCTGTTAGAACTCTGAAATGAAAATCTTTCTACCTGACAAATGCTGATGTTTTTAAGTATTTCGAAAGCCAGTGTCACACAGCCTTCCTTTTTTTTTTTTTTTTTTTTTTTTTTAGTTTCAGGTGTACAAAGCAATGAAATAGTTAGACATTTATACCCCTCACAAAGTGATAATACCCCCCATCTGACATCATACATGCTGTTACAATTCCATTGACTCTATTCCCTATGCTGTGCTCCACATCCTGTGAATATGAATATATAGATATGTGTGTGTGTGTATATATATGTATGTATATATATATACATACATATACATATATATGTACATATATAAATATATATATATATATATATAATTGTAGTTGACATTCAATACTATTCAGCTGCAGCTTCAGGTGTGCAGTGCAGTGGTCAGGCTTGATTTGCATCTGGGTCTGTCTGTGCTGGAGCATCAGTGAAGTCACCAAGACCAAAGAGCCTGGGATTAGCCCCTCCTCCTAAGTCCCCAATGCCAATCAGTAGGGGGAGCTCTCCTATTATCTAAGTGACCACAAACAAAGCGCAGAAGCATATCTACTGGCTCCTCTGGGGACAATGGCAAGGAATTTTTTTTTTCTTAATAGACGTTATTATATGAAAAATATTAATACAATGATTTGTTCAAATTTGGAGAGGTACCTCATTCAGCATCGAGAACATATTTCCTAAAACAACCTTGCAAATTAATGAGGGTATAAAAGTTGTGGGCCTGTAGGAAATTATCCCTTTCCAAGAAGGAATCATGCCCCTCTCACTTAAAGTGGAATAAAACTTAATTGCATCAGAATCTTAACGGCCATAATGAGTTCATCATCTCCTCGATATGGTGGAATGTTTAGAAAGGTTAGAAAAAAGGAAAATACAGACTAATAGAATTTCAGACTTTGAGCAAAGGAGGCGTTAAGCTATAAATTATACTACAGGATGTACAAAATGAAAAGAGCTTCTCCAAGTGTTCTTGAAAACACTTTGAGGTTCTGTAGTGAAGTTAAATAAAATGTCATGGAAAGGAAATGAATGAAATATCTGGTAAGCTTTGCATGTAATTTACTAAAGCAATACTTCACAATGAGAGATAGATTTGCATGACTCTTGGTTGGAACTTCTGAGTTAAAGTAGCAATGCGCGTATAGACAGATGCTAGTTGGCATCTATTACAAGGTCGTAAATTGAGGACCACAAAACAGAGCACAGTTACCAAGAAGCAACAGCAGGGAGAATTTTGCAGCTAGTGGAAGTCAGATGACTATGCTGCGTCCAGCGGGATATGAATGGAAGTGGAGTGATATGAACGGAAGGAAGATGAGTGGCAGAAGTTCATATCAGACAATGGGACGTGCTCATACCTACCTTTTACCCCTGCCTCTGGCAGGAAAGTGACATGAGAGGGACTCATCTTGGACCACGTGGAGAGGACAGCACCCCAGAGAGTGAAGCAGGCAAATCGAGAGGCAGAGAAGAACCACTGTTAAGGCACACTTAGACCTTTCTGTGAGACAGGAACACATCATGAATGTGTTTAGGCCACTTTGTGCTGTGTCGCTGCAGTTCAGTCCATGCCCAAAATGCCTACAAATCTATTCCTTTCCATTGTAGAATTACCGAAGAATTTAGCAAGCGAGCCCAACACTGGATTGTTCTAGTATCAAAAGTTTGTAAAGAGAGAAGAAAGAAAGTCTGATTGGCCAGGCTAGCCCTGTTTACTTATGTGGCACGATAGACTTAATAAGGCCTCTTCTCACTCTCAAAAGAGTCCTGAATTACAGTCACTCTATTCTTTTGTTCTTACAATATACCCCAATCACCTGAGGTCGCTTGAGCTTGACTTTGAGCCTTGAGACCTGGAATTGCCCAACCCGGTATAGAATGTGAGCGTGCTATGCCAGAGAACAGGGCTGTGCCGTAACAAATATCAGGAGAGACAACAAAAAGAAAAAAAATGCAAATAGTCCAAGAAAATGAACATTGCAAGTGAAATAAAATAAAACATATTTGATTTTATCAAATCAAAATTGAAGAAAAAAATCTTGGTAGAAATGCCTTTGGTAAGCTTGAAGGAGAAAATGGGAAATAGTAGAGGAGAGAGGAGCCAAAAAAGAGGGGATCAACGTGGTCAAGGGAAGACATACAGTGGACACATATGGAGAGCTGGGCAGCAGGAGTCAACAGCAGCGACCTTTTGCACCGTGCATGACTTCCGTAATAAAGTATCAATTGTCGGTACGACCGGTAATAAGTCATGGCATGAAAGATGTTCAGAAAGCCTATATCTTTCCTCTCCATGAGCCTGTAGCAACATATCCAAATCACTCTAACCTAACATGAAATGTTGAAGAAATATTGGAAGAGCATGAAGTGGAGAAGAATTAGCCCTTTAGAGACATTCTACCAATGGCTTTTCTGTTTTCTCAAAAGAAAAGAGATACATGCTAGAGCTAATTCTCCACCCCCTTATAAAGTCACAAAATGTCAGAGCTCCAAGTGAAAATTAACATTTGCTCTCTGGATCCATGATTAGCTTGTTTCATCAGCCCCCAAATATGCTGAGGTTGACGAATGCTGGCCATCCTGCTGTGAGCAAGCATGTTTTCCAAACAAGATGGACTAATGACCAGCTACATTTGTGTACTCACCATTCAGGGAGACCAAGAGGGGAAAACGAGGAGAAATGAGAAATCGCTCCAAATACAAACTTAATGTACTCATAATCACACATCCTGTCAAAATTTTAAGAGACATTGCAAATCATTCCCTGAGATGTCCTTCAGTCTGAGATACCAGGATTATTTTACAGTTTTAAATCAGTACTGTAGATAGCTGTGGTTTTCCCTAAAACCCAGGAACATACATGTGTTTGTATTATCTTCACAGAATTGTTGGGGAATAGAAAATTAATAAATTCCAAAGGAATCAATCACAGAAAACAAAATTAAGTCATGTGGTGGGTGGCAGTGGTTTATTTTCTTTTTCTTTGCTTTCTTTTTTCTTTTCTTTTTTTTATCTTTTTGTGTTTTGGTTTATGTTTCCTTGTTTAACTAACCTGTATTTGGAAGCACCAGGAAACAGGACAAAGTAGGGGCAGAGACTGGAGAGAGGAAAGATGAATATTCCAGACTAATTGTCCAAACTAGAGACAGTTCCAAGGACATCCAGAGCTGAGACCAAGGGGACACACCAAAGTGGTTTCCTGAACATGAGAAACATTTTCCTCCACATCGTTCAGGCTCGGATGATGGGATCGACTCACCATGCAAGGGCCCAGTGTGAGCATACAACTATTGTCCTCATTATGGTTTAAGCAGTAACCCGAAAGGACTGTGTATTTGCCTGCCAAGGCAGGAATGCGTCTGAAGCACATAGCTTATGATGTCAGGAAAAAATAACTGACTTAATAATTGAAAGACATCAGTACAGCAGTCATAGTATTAGAGCAGATTAAATATTAAGAGTTATTAACTTTTCCTATTGGTAAAGGACTCAAAGTCTTAAGGACCCCATTCCTGGGAGGAAATGTGGATTCAATGAGAATTTGGATGGTGGCATGTGTCTCCCCAGCCCAACGTTCTAACATGGCAAGTCTTCCAAGAACCACCCACTAAGCTCTATAAACAGATACATCCTGGCTGGAGAAAGCCTCACTAACTTTGAAGATTTGAAAGGCATGCAAAATTCAAGGAAACAAATTGCGACCCATAAAAGTTGAGCAGACTCTGTAGGAAGATGTTACAAAGCTGGCTGACTTTCATGACTGGGGAACAGTACCAGCAAAACAACTGAGGAAGAGTCTTAAAAATGAAAGAAGCTGAGTCATTGGATCAAACATCAGTGATTCAGCTTGAGGCAGTATAAATATTTGCAAAATAAGACTAAATCCTTATCATCATGATAACGCAAGCTAACCAAGGATAATAAAGCTGGTTACCAGTTCAATCAGTTTCACAGTTTAAAAGTAAGTAATCGAAGACTTTAGATCAAAATGGCAGAGTACTTAAACACTGCTCACCTCCCCTCAGGACCACATTAAAATTACAGCTAGACTACAAAACCACCATCATTGAGAATCTTCTGAAGTTTAGATGAACCAAAGCCCTAGAACAAAGGAAATACAGAAGCCACATCAAGACTGGCAGGAGGGGCAGAGACGCAAAACTAGCTGGTCCCACACCTGTGTGTTACCATTAAAAATCAGGAGGGGTATCTCAGCTGCAGAGGCCCCAACCCCAAAGGAGTGAGGGCTCCCAGCCAAGGGTTCCGATGCTGGGGAGAAAAGTCCCCATAACCTCTGGCTGTGAAAAACAGTAGAGACTGTGGAGTGAAAAAAGGGCAGCTGGAGTCCCAGGCACTCCTCTTAAAAGGACTGCACACAGACTTACCCACTGACCGAATCACTGGCGATGGGTTCCAGCGCTGGGGCAGCAGCTGGAGAGGCAGCAGGACATGTGGTGGGGAACTGAGTTGTTTGGCCTCAAGACGATGGCTGGATGGGAAGCATACTCCTGAACGGAGGAGCTGGTGGAACCCATCATTTCTTTGTTGAGCCCTCCCTCTTCCCAGTGAGGAGAAGCGGGTGGCCGCCATATCTGAGTTTCCATCAAGTTGGCTAACACTGTGCATTCTCCCTGATTCCTTGAGACCCCGTCCCACCCAACTTTGGGGCACACCCAAGATGCTTCCAGTGGTTTTTCCATACAAATGGCCTGTCTTGGCTCATGCTGCAGACTCCTAAAATCTCTCAAAGGCTCACGAAACCCAGACAAGCAGCATGTTGCTTTGGCATCCCCTGTGCCTCTGGCTGAGCAGCCCTAAGCCCAGCACTAGCATCAGCTGGCCTTCGTATGTGCCTTGGCCTCTCAAAGCACTTCTGAGCACCCAGTGGCCAGCTTCAAACAAAGCTGGAGCATGACCTGGCCACCTCCAAGGATGACATACCCAAAGGGCACATTGGACATGCGTCAGAGCTCTGTTAAAGTGAATCCTGCTCTGCAGGGTCAGCCCTTGCACCACAACACCTCCACTGTAGTAATGGCCAGTCCTCACAACCAGTGAGCCTGAGGGTCAACCCCTCCCACTGACATGCAAATAGCAACCAAAGAGTCTCAACTACAACAGCAGGACACACACAACCCATACAGGGACACACCTGGAGCACCTGACTACAGTGAGCAGGGAGACTGAGCCACTGAGCCCCACCAGACACCTACATAAGGCCACTCTACTAAGACCAGGAGACATAGCAGCCCTACCCAATACATAGAAACAAAACAGGGAGGCAGCCAAAATGGCAAGAAAAGAAACATCTTCCAAAGGGGAAAAAAACAAAAAGAATAAAGCTCCAGAAAAAGAACTAAACAAAACAGAGACAAGCAATCTACCAGATGCAGAGTTCCAAACACTGGTTATAAGGATGCTCAGTGATCTCAGGGAGAACTTCAACAAAGAGATAGGAAACATGAAAAAGAACCAGTCAGAAATAAAAAAATACAGTAACTGAAATGAAGAATACATTACAGGGAATCAACAGATTAGATGAAGCAGAGGATCGAATCAGCAATTTAGAAGATAAGGTAGCAGAAAACACTCAAACAGAATAGCAAAAAGAAAAAAGAAAAAAAAAAATGAGGACAATTTAAGGGACCTCTGGGACAATATCAAGAGTATCAACACTTGCATCATGGGGGTACCAGAAGGAGAAGAGAGAGAGCAAGGAATTGAGAACCTTTTGAAGAAATAATGACAGAAAACTTCCCTAACCTGGCAAAGCAAATAGATATACAAGCCCAGCAAGTGCAGAGAGTCCCAAACAAGATGAACCCAAAGAGGCCCACACCAAGACACATCATAATTAAAATGCCAAAGGTCAAAGACAAAGAAAGAATCTTAAAAACAGCAAGAGAAAAGCAGTTAGTTACCTACAAGGGAGCCCCCATAAGACTGTCAACTGATTCCTCAACAGAAACTTTGCAGGCCAGAGGGACTGACAGGAAATATTCTAAGTGATGAAAAACAAGGGCCAACATTAATCTACCCAGCAAAGTTATCATTTAGAATCGAAGGATAGATAAAGATCTTCCCAGACAAGAAATAGCTAAGGGAGTTCATCACCGCCAAACCAGAATTACAAGGAATCTTAGAGAGACTTCTTTAAGTTGAAAATAAATAAATAAATAAAAATAAAAAATATGAATAAATAAAATGGCAATGGCTACATATCTATCAACAATTACTTAAATGTAAATGGATTAAATGCTCCAATCAAAAGACATAGGAGGGCTGAATGGATAAGAAAACAAGATCATATGTTGCTTAGAAGAGACTCACTTCAGACTGAAACACACACACAGACTGAAAGTAAAGGGATGGAAAGAGTTATTTTATGAAAAAGGAAAAAAAAAAGCTATGGTAGCAATACTTATACCAGATGATATAGAGTTTAGAACAAAGGCTATGTAACAAGAGACAAAAAGCACCTAGTAATCCCACTTCTGGGTATTTATCCGAAGAAACCAAAAACGTGCCTTCAAGGGGACTTATGCATACATATGTTCACTGCAGTATTATTTACAATAGCCAAGATATGAAGACAACCTGGGTGTCCCTGAGTGGATGAATGGATAAAGAAGTTGTACATGCCAGGGGTGCCAAAAAAAATGCATACAAGTGGACACTTTGGTCAATGTTGTTCAAGCAGTACTTTGCCATATTCAGAAGTGTCTGGACGCTGATGGTAATAACTTTGAGCACCTCTTGTAATCACAGAAGTCAAACGTGACTTGTATTCATTTTTTATTATCAGTATATATTATTACAATTTTAATACAGTTTTCCTTTCTTAAGATACATTTTTTGGCACCCTCTGTATATACAATGGAATATGGATGTAAAGTAAAGCTTAGGGAATATAGTCAATAATATGGTAATAACGATGTATAGTGACAGGTGGGTACAAGAGTAGTCAGGGGGATCATTTCTTAAATTATATAAATGTCTAGCCACTATGCTATACACCCGATGCAATGCACAGTGTAGAGAATATAATCCATAAAATTGTGATAGCATGGTACAGTGTCAGATGGCTGATGGACTCATCAAGGTGATCACTTCTTTAGGTATATAAATGTTGAATAACTATGGTGTATACCTGAAACTAATATAATACTGTATGTTAGCTGTATTTTAATAAAAAATTTTAAAAGAGAAAATAAAATGAGTAATAAATAAAGACATTGGGAGTTTTCAGGAAGTAATAAACACAGAAGTATATGGTGGGAAGAAGTAAAAGAATATACTTGATTTCCAATTGCCATGGAGACATGAAGTGGGACAGGATCATAGGTATAAATTGCTTATAATATGTCCACATAGTTATATTTTATTTTGAAGGCATTAGGAGTCCATCGTCAGATTTAAACAGAAGAGTGGCCTGTCCAGTTGACTCCATCCACGGGGCCTATTAGCAATGGTAATTGTTTCCCAATCTGACAGTCAAGCCAACCTTAAGAGATGGATAAGTGAGATACCATTTAAGTTAGCACTGAGAGAGCACAAAGCAGAATGTGCTCCAGGAGCCTGGGAGACCACTACTTCAGTCACATGTCCTTTCGAAAAGTTCTGTTGATTCTGCAATAAGGAGCATCTATATTGATAATTTTGTTCATTGGACGTAATGTAAATTATTATTAATATTAAAATATAAATAAATCTCTCCTAATTCATTCTTTTTTTTTTCTTCATTCACCATTTTACTAAGCACACTTGTCAACAGTGCTTAGAAAATCACATAATAGGTTGTGATAATGTTTTAAAATAACCATCAACATATTTGGACCTACTCTTTTTTGTGATCCAATTCTTGGTCTGCAAATGAGCTCACTTATGGGATGACAGGGTTCCCAAACCAACACTCCCAACATGGAAGAGCTCCTGATAAGCCCTTTGGATGAGGTCTTTTGGGATGGGAAGGTTCATATAACACTGGCTGAGCAGAGGGCTTGCGATTGAATGTGTGGGTGGCTTCGCTTGCATCTGCAGACTATAAATAAAGCACCAAGCTCAGAACCTACCTAGCACAGTATGGTCCACAGGGGAGGGACACAGGGGAGGGACAACGGGGTCACTAGTCCCTGCAGTGTCACTAACCCCACTACGCAAATATAATTCGTCTTCTTGGAAACTATTATTTTTTTCATCCAAATTTCTCACAAGACCCTTTCACATTAAAATCTAGACCAAGAAGTGTTTTAATAGTTCATGTTTTTCACCTAGCCAAAATATACCTTATTTTCTTAGAGAGTTTTAAAAGTTTAGTCTCTTGTGCACCCTGAACTTAAATAAATTTGTTTCAGGATTTTCCAAAAATGAAGTTTTGGGAAAAGATAAAAAGTACAGAAAAATTTATCCTAAAAATTTTAGGTTTTCTTTTTTCTCATTTTAATTCTGATTTTAGAAAACTATGGAGAGAAATAAATACTCATAATTCTATGCTGCCAGAAACATCTACCATACTGAACGGGGAGGAAAATTGTATCTACCTTTAATATGAAGTTCTACAGGTGTGTTGCATATTTGTCTGTTAGGCAGATACAACTCACAGTCTTGTAGAGAATTTTAGACTTGTCAAAAAATGGTTACAATGAAAAACACTTTTTTCTGGGAAGCAGAAATATGCTAAAGCCAAACCAATTGCGCTCTTTTCTATCACATTCACGTAGGAAAGAAAGTGCCCATCTGAAATTCAGACCCATTTTTATCACATCTCATTCTTAATTATGCAGACAAATATGGCAACTTCTAGTTCCCTTGTGCTGAGGATATCTGGCTTTGGACTAACTTTCAAAAGCAGCTACCCTTCACAAGGACAAGGTAGCTGTCGGACAACTCACAGGCACATTCCACTCTAATTAGAGCCAAGAAAAACTGAAGAACCAGATCCAATTGAGTCTGAAAAGAACACGTTAGTCAGCCAGAACATCCTCAATCAAAATAGAAGAGAGAAAAGAAACTTGTTCAGTAAACTTTGGGTTTTATTTTTTAAATGCCTACCTAAACAGTTACCTATCCTAGAGAGAAAACTTGTCTATTAACTTTGAATGGCATCGCTTAATGATTTGATCACGTCTTCATGTACACTACATCATCTGTATTGTTTGAAAGCACTAGGCATCCCAGCTCACTTCAGAGGGAAATGCAAAAGCAACTTGTGAAAGACAATGTCAAAGTCAGCTCTGAGTCCCAAGGAGGCCCTGTGTGGACAGACTGGTCCCCTGTGCCCAGAGGTAGGGTCCCAGCCACAGCTCGCCCGAGCCTAGGCAAGGCCAGTGCACCTGTGTGGGTGTCCTGAGACCATTGCAAAGGACATATGGCATGCAGAGGAAGAAACACCAGGCAGAACCCAGGAAACAAAGCCAGAGTTTTGGGATACAGGAAGAGGTACGTTGGGTGTTAAGCTTTGGAGAACATGGTCCAAAGTGACCAAAGCAACAATGAGGAGGCACATGCCTGTGGCCCCACATGTTGAATCAAGGCCAGAGGGGTGCTGCAGACGGGGTGAGACGGAGCCCAGACACGGGTGCGGGCGGGTGTGTCTTCTCATTTAACGACCCAGTGCCTCGCACCTTGAAATAATGCAACCAGTATTATCATACTTTTCACGTCACGGGTCACATGATGCTCTCCTATCCTCCTCCAGACAGTCAGGTTTTGGGGTTGTTTTATTGAGGGGGGACCCTACCTTACACCATTCTTTTTGTATTTCCCACTTCAACTCTGTACTACACACACGTGTGAGCTTTGTTTTAAAGGCTCACGTTTGAGTCAGAAGAGCCTCAGCAGGCTCAGTAAATGAAGAAGGAGGTGCGTGTTCACCCAGCCGTCGGAGACTCTGCTTCTGAAGACAGAGCAGTCGTTACTGCAGCGTGACCGGGCAGGCCATTTGACCTCTGTGGGCCCCAGTGGCCTCAACTGCACAGCCACTGAATTAATACTGCAATGTCTCTTTGACCTTTAAACAGGTAATGGACACCATTATTCCTGTCAGATTTAATATCAGGAATCGCAGAACGCCGGCAGCTCCACATCACACATACCTGCAACTCAACCTGTGAGCCCCTGGCTCACATGTGCATGTTCTTTTGTTGTACACAATCTCACTGATGGTGCACAGCAGGGAGCCTTCCCCCCAAAGCCCAGAAGAGAGCCTTCTCCAGGGGAAGGAGAGGGATGTCTCCCCAACCCCATCTTTAGCCTACAGAGGTGGAGGTATTTGGAAAAGAGACAGAAAAGGGAAAACTCACAAATGAAAGGCAAAAAGGGGTTTGGTGACACATCAGCAGCTGTGTCAACCTCCCTTTAGGACACTTAATCTGCTTCCACAACGGTTCCATGTTAGGTCGTTCTCTGGCTGTGGCTGCACTGATTCTGGACACCTTCACTGAGCTGCTGTCTCCCTGGGTCTCTCCTCCCTCAGCAGCAGGGCCTCTGGGTCGCCAAGGAGGCCCATCACTATGGCAATGCCCCCACCTCATGCTTGATGACATGGAAGATGCTTAGAGGCAAACGGTAGTTTTATGAATATAATGTTAATAAAAATTGATTTTTGAAAACGAAGCTGCCTCTTTACACTACCTGCAGGCTAGATAAACAAGCCAGTTGAGTGATAAATGCCCGCTTTTCCCAGTCATAATTGGCCTGATATTCTCTTACTTAAACAAGGTCCTGTTTTACCACTGACAAAACAATGGCAAGTAGATCAATTAGCAGATTCTAGATAAGACGTGGGAGCTTCTAGGTATGAGGTCTGGGCCCCACTGCTCTCCAGCACATCTGTCAAGTGTTGGGTGTCCATCCGGTCTCCTTGCCCCGCTTCGCACAGCCCGAGAAGGAAGTGCTGGGATCCAGACAGTTATCTCACGATGGATGGTTTTCCTTCTTTCTGACCTACTACACTCACATGATTTAAGCCATGGTTTGGGATATCACTGATGATTTATTGTATGAAAAATGTAAATGATCTGGATGGCAGATGTTTTATATTTTCTGACCATTCATTTTCAGTGGGAATGTAATTAAAATTTATGAAGTGTATCTGCTGAATTGCATTGGCAATTGATGGTCTCCTCCAGGGCTGTCCATGTGGAGATGATGAGTAATGGTGGGCTCTGAGATCTGGTGACAAGGGCAGGACGTGATGTCTCTGCCCCAGTGAAGCTCCCTGGCAAAGGACAGAGTTCCTTTGCCCTATATCATGACCCCTGACCCACCCCATAAAGAAAGGTGGGACAGGGTCTGTCCTTTCCTTTGCAGAGTTTAAAACTCTACGCCAGGCTCCCGAGTTCTCGCATTTTTCTTAAGGTCCTTCCTCTAAAGTCAAGTTACAGGTCCCCATCAGGGATCCAGGATATAACATGAACCTTCAGAGAAAGCTCACAGAACTAACTCTGGCAAATTGCAAATGTCTGCAAGGGAGCTGTATTGTTTGCTCTTGCGTATAATTTTTCTAGGTGTCCACGCTACCACCAAAGAACAGAGTCAAAAAAAGTAGCTGAACCCTATTTAATAGGCCTCAACTATACCTGTTAATGGCAATCCAATGATCAGTTCACATATCCATCTCCCTACTCAACAGTGAGCATGTTGAGGTCAAGAGCCTTGCCCTTGGTTCTTGGATCTGCACAGTCTAGCCCAGAGCCTACAGAGGTGCTGCCACGGGCACTCTTCCTGTACTTGGTTGACCTGGGTTGGAGAAGCTACATCTTGGGCAAGAAGGAGAAGCAAGCTAAAGAGCCAGAAAATTCTGCTTTATGGGCTGAGTGACATGTTTTTTCATTAGCTTATCACCTCTTGTATGACTGTTTCTCCTACGAAATACCAGACTTTTGCTATCATTACTCTCAAGCAGAATCCCAAGAGCACTGCCTTTCACAGTCAAATTCTCAATCCAAATAAACTGTGTATTGGATGGTCTAATTGGAAGGCAACAAGACTCATAAGTTCCATTATTAACGGTTTGGATACTCTGTTTGGATAAAAACTTTCATTTTATTTCTGCTTCTTTTGCAGCCATATTTTCGCTAAGTTGTGCAACTCAACCTGAGTATCATTCTGATGAAATTTACTACCTGAAGATGCTAATACCAGTGGCCTGTGGTTCAAATAAAGATCAATGACCATTTCAACCAACTGAGAGTCCGTGTGGGTTGCTTCTTTTACTACCTCGTTCCTTTCCATGTACAACTGTTCCTATTTTCTTCTCCCTTTTTTCAAGCTTTTATATCACCTGCTCACCTATACATAGTTTAATCAGGTACTTTCCAAAACAATTCATTCCATCTCACACAATTACGAGGATGGTATCTTTGATAGTTAGCATTTGCACTAAAACAGAAAAAAAGGTAAAAATGCTGAAATTATTTCTACTTCATCAGACCAGACTCTGCAGATACACAACCTGGCAATTTACTTTTTAACCTTTAACTTCACCTCCTCTGGCCCTACAACCCCCTTCAGGGAAACCATACCAACAATCTATGGTCAGTACAAACATTTGGTTCAAGGGTGTTCATTGAAATGGATTAAACATCAAAAGGCGGGAAAATGGTTAAATAAATTAGGGAAGAGCCAAGTGATAGAATATCTGCTGAACATAACAAAGCTATGTTTTCATTCTTTGACCTGAAAAATTCTACTTGCATATATTATTTCGGAAATACATCCATGAATGTTTCTACAAGTTGTGTTTGTAGCTTCATTACGAATCATAGAAGACTAACACAGCCTAGATGTCTCATAATCTTTTTTTTTTGGTTAAATACACCCTTCAACAGTGGAACACTATGCTAATAAAAATGATCATATAGATAATTATTCACAAAAGTTATATAATACTACTTATCATAAAATTAAATCATTGTTAGTAAATTATATATGTGTGTATATATTTATACTATTTTCATTCAAAATATATACAGTTAGAAACAAAAACTGAAAAGATAACAGTAGTCATCTCTAAATGAGAGGATTTTTACTGATTTTTATTTCATTATGTTTCTTTCCTGTATTTTTATTTTTCTAAAAAAGTATATATATATATATATATATATATATATATATATATATATATATATGCTGTGCAGTAAAGGAAAATAAAATAAAACCTCTACTTTGAAAATTATAATTTTAGGTAAAAAATCAGAATATAAATTTCTATTTAAACTATTGTCCAAATTATGTTTTTGAAACATTTGGAGTGTAATATATATGCTTCCAAGTAATACGGATATGTGTGTGATTATTCCTAAGGCTTGACATATGGGTGATTTTTATTTTAGTCTTCATTCCTTCCTATTTTCCCAAATTTCTACAGACAGCATATATTTTGTAATGGGAGAAACCAATAACAATTGTAGGATGCATGTGGATAGAATTCGGAGTGTTTTAAAATTTTTGAGTTAAAAGAAAGCAAAATATTGAATGAATTTGGGAAAATCTGAAGAGAATTGAACACCGCTCATTTCCTTAAACTTTATTTTTCAGCTGCCACTCTACTGCCATAATGTTTACCAAACTCAGCGCTGAGATGTTCATTGACAGCCACGAGCCGAAGCTCACTTTCCTGTAAAACTGTCAGAATAAAAAGACGTTAACATTTTAGTATTTGGGCAAAATGTTTAACACTCAAACATTTGTATTTTTCCTTCAGTTTTCAAAACAACTTTAAATCTCTCTTTTCAAAACAGTGTTAAATGATGTCACTCATTAGCTGGCAGGTGGCTGGGAGCAGGGAACTGTATTTACTGCTTCTATTTGCTCTGTAACTTGAAGCAGAGACCAGGTGAGGGTGCCGCCTAGGGTCTGGGCTCCGGGCCTTTCAAAGCCTGGCACTGAGCACCTGGGGCTGTGCGTGTGTGAGCTGTAAGGACCACATCGCGGGGTAATGGATGGGCCCCAAGCTCATGCACGTCTGGATGGGGCTGGTCCTGGGGAAATCAAGCTGCTAGCAGTGATGGGATCAATGCAGTGTGGGGTGTACGAGCCATGTGTCCCGTAGATGACACCACTGTCAGCAGTCCAGCTGTCATATTTAGGGCAGTGCAGAAAGAAGGTATAAAGTATCAGGGAAGTTAAGGGGGGGGGGGGGGTCCTGAACTGCGCAGTGACTGCAGAGAGGAAGAATGCAGCCCTGATAACAAAGTCTCCTCGTGCTGGTTGTCAGCGGCTAAAATTACAGCTGAGGTGGCAGCGATGACAAAGTGCCATCAAAGGGACGCTCAAAGAAGGAGTAATCTCGAGTCATGCCTGAACCAGCCCGGCAAGGCTAAATGCAGACAGAAACGGAGGCTCGGGGTTTGGAGGCCGGGCCCGCAGCTGGTGGAAATACTGTTGCTCTGCAAATGGCCTCGCTGAACGGAAACGGCTGGTGTGGGACCGAAAGCCCCTTCTTGTCAAATGTGTTATATCCGCAGGAACGAGCAGTATATCAGGATTTCATTAAGAACACGGGCTCTTTGGGGGAGCGCAAAACACTTAATGCCCAAATAGGCCCTGCTTGTATTCAACCACCAGTTTTGCAGCCACAGGCTCCCTTCCATCATACCAACAGCCCACTGCCCCCGAGCCGATCAGGGAGACTGTAGGTAGCACCCCAAACCAGCCGTTCAGAGAGCTGGAGTCACTGGATTAGCACCTCTGTGACCCAGAACTCAGGGACATGGCTGGCCTAACACCGCGGCATGAAACACAACAAGTAATGGACGAATAGCACTGTGACAGTAAAAGTCACTGAGACATTGGGATAGTGTGTGCATTTCACACGACTGTTGTGAAGACTGAGTGAGAGGAGACATACACCTGTACAGATAGGGACCGGCACGTAGCAAACTCTCAATAACTGTGAGTTATTAAAACCTTATTATTATGATGTGTTTCATAGTTACTTAGCATATTACAGATTTTATATCATTTACCTGAGCACTGCAATATTTTCTGCTCAACTTAGGGGAGGGAAGGAGGGAGGGAGGGAAGGGGGGGGAGAGAGAGAGAAAACACAATTACGATGCCTCCCAGTTTTCAGCGAGGGGCAGTGGCTCTCAGAAGTTAGGTACTTTGCCAAAGGACACATTCGGGAGTAATGGCCAGGATTCCAAGGTCCAGGGACCCTGCCGTTCAGGGCTCTGTGGATTACACCAGGCTGCCTTACCAGAAACATCAACACCCACTGTGGTTGTCTGTTGTCATTTTTTTCATTTTAAAATCTAACAATTTATAAATGCATTGACTGCTGGCACTGAAGCCATTCCTGGTTAGGACAATACCAACAAGACCGGGTGGGCAGGTCTTACCCTGCAATACCTCTCAACTATCAAAGCTGACCTTTCCTGAGTTGCACTGTGAGTTCTCAGTGCGGGTTTCTTGCCTGGTGGGGACCCCAACCCACCCCAATACTCACGGCTTTCTCTGAAAAACAAGGGGATGCAGACACAAGATAAATAACAGAAACAGTGGGGGCTGCTTGCCCAGAAACCCTCGTGGTGCCCAGGAGAGCTGAAGGGTACGGTATTCCTGCATTGAATCCTTACGATGACCTTTGACAGTACAGAAACCGGCCCAGAGAGCCAATCAGCTGGCAGAGGCACCATGTGAATTATGGTGTGTCTGGTTTCAGACCCACAGCTCCGGCCCGCCGTGCCGATCCATGCCCGTGGGGTGGGGTAAGGGCCACCAGAACCTAATCTGCCCTGTGCCCCCTGCCATCTTGTGCCTCCGGTCCCAGATTCTGCAGAGAGACACCTGGCCTTTGGTCTCCAGGTCTCACCTGGTGGCCCGCCCACCTTAATGCTCACCAGCAGGGATTCCAGACGTGGGACCATCCTATCTTTCTTGTCAAGAGTTAACCACTTGAACATAAACAGACATGTGGTGGGGGGCGGGAGGGGAGTGAACTAAACCGTGATTACACCCTAGAGCTGGAGACAAAGCTCTGGGAGGTCTCTCAGACGCAGTCTTCCTCCCCAGCACACTTCACCTCTCCCTCCTCTAAATTTTCATAACCGTCTTTCACACAGCAAATGCCTGCTGGTGAGTAGGTGCTGACCATCTGCCGGGACCCCTGGAAGACAGACAGGGGACCCTCACAGTCCTTACCGTCCAACGGGAAACATAAACGTCCAATCAGAAAGATCAGTAGTGTATGAAGAGATTTAAGATCGAAAAGGTACGAGAAACACATAAAAGGAAAGCAATTGGGCCTAGAGCCTCGCCCTCCTTATGGAGCCCAGACTTGAGGATTCCCACGCATTCTCCCTTGTCATAGTAACTGACGCTTCATGAATGTGACTGTCGACAGAAGTGCCACTTGTCATGCTCTCTGCATACCCACCATGCCCAGCAGAGCTTTGCATTCACTAGGTGCTCAACGCAACACCTTTGTGCTGGGGACCCTCAGGCAGCAGTGAGATACTGACACATCACAAACCAGCTCAAAACCCAGAGGCGTAACAGTGAAAATTCGAATTTCTTATTTGTCACAAGTTTACGAGTCAGACGTGCAGGTTTGGTACTCCAGTTGGGCTCACTCACACATGTGCCATCAGCTGGTGGCTCCTTGGGCACTGGCTGGTGGGCATGGCCTTAGCTGGGATGGCTCAGTTCTCCTGTATGCATCTGTCCCATCCCCCAGCAGGCCAATGTCCCCATGATGGTGGCAGGTGTCCGAGAAAGAAAGTAGAAACACACAAGCACATTTGTATACTCAGCTGGTATCAAGTCTGGCCCGTTGGTCAGAACAAGTCACATGGCCAGAGCTAGCATTTGTATGGGTGGACCCTGGCAAAGATGAAGATACAGGGGCAGGAAAGGCGGGGGCTGTCAGTGTGACGGACAGCGCCACCGCACCCACTACCAGGCTGGAGTCTTCCCGCAGCCAGCCCAAATCCTGCGTGCTTCCATAGGCACCAATTTCATCCCGAGATAAATCAGTGTTTCTCCGAGCGGCCTTACACCAGTCTGCCAACGCAGAACTGCAGCTCCGTGGGTTAAGTTGGCCGAGCTCTAGGAAGCACTGCACAGCCGAGGTGAGGCCTGTGAAGCCTGCCCCACATGAGCCTGGCCAGGGGGTTAGAAAGCACAGGCACAGGTCCCATTGCTAACTTGGTCTTCC
The DNA here is from genome assembly GCF_057876585.1 of Rhinolophus sinicus. Lineage (NCBI taxonomy): Eukaryota > Metazoa > Chordata > Mammalia > Chiroptera > Rhinolophidae > Rhinolophus > Rhinolophus sinicus. The sequence continues at coordinate 115,898,772 of NC_142504.1, read as the reverse complement.
CCAAAGAATGTCACATTTTGAGAGGAAAGGGGGAAAAAGGGGGAGCCCCAAATGTAACACTCTGAAGTCAGTTATTTTTTTTCTCTTGACTAATTAAGCTTAACCAGAATGGTGGGCCTGTCAAACTTGGGGAACCTTTCCCGACAGAAAAAAGGAGTCTGCTCTCCAGGTGGGTTTTCTTGGCTTTGGCTGGCTCCCACCACAATATACACTTGGCATCCATGACAGCACCGTCAAAAATAATAGCTAAAAAACTCACTGTCTGTCACAAGGAAATAATTATGTATGGGGCTTTTCTTACACTCGAGATGGATTATACATTTCATTGAGGAAAATATATGTGGCTTTTAAAAAGGATGTAATGCATTGAGGGTACTGCTGAGATTAATAGCCAAATAAAGAATTTTTTTAAAAGTTCTCGTGAGTGAGTGTGTGTGTGTGTGTGCACGTGCACGCTTGTGAGTGTGTCACTTGTGAAGAGATGGGGATGTCATCCCTAAGCTGGTTAATTACAAAAGGCATTAATGTTTTATTATACCCTTATCAGTAATTAATCACCCACTTTGATGTAAAGTTCAGCCTCAGAAAAGTATCATGAAATTGTCCTTCATGTATGAATGAGGTTTTTTAGGGGTGAACGAAGACCATGACAAAGATGGAAGTTTATTCCCCTTGGAAACAGGAAAGGGATTTGCTCCACATATGCATTTTACACTCCGTGTCCTATGGGGGCTTATGAAACCAGACTGAAGGAAGCAGGAGAGAGCGAGAAACAGGGAGAGAGACTGGGAGACAGAGAGACAGAAAGAGAGACAGACAGAGAGAGATGGAAAGACACAGGGAGAGAGACTGAGAGAGACAGAGAGACAGGGAGAAGCAGAGAGGGTGGCAGCCTCAGTGACATTGGGGGTGGGGAAGCTTCCCTCAGTGTTCTTCAGGTGCAGAGTTTGAATAAAAATGCAAAACAGGATGCTCCCATTCAGTAAATATTATCATTTTTATTCACTCATTAATTAAGTTGCTTAATTGCTGCTGTCAAAAGACTCTTGAGTTTGAGACTGGGGCTGCTGCACTGTTTTGATAGGAGAGAAAGGAGAGGCATTGGACTGGCGTGGCTTTGGGGGGAAGTCCGTGAGGGAGATGGGGGGAGGCAAGGGGTGGTGCGAGGAGGGAACACACTTGGGCGGATGGCCAGCTGTGTGAGTCCCGTGGGATGACCTCTCATTGCGCTGGTGGAGGCCAGGGCCAGCTTATTATCTTTTCAGCCACTACGCTGTGAAAATCATTTTTATGCAAAATATTTCCCTCTTTGAATCTAAGTTCCCGAGGGCCGGGAATGGGACCAGCCTTGGGCCTTGTCAGTCCACTCCCTTAGCCTCTGGTCCAGAGGAACTAGTCTGGCTATTTAAGAACACAACCTGTCTACTGCAGCCATCTGAATTCCCAATATTTCTAGAGCTTCCATGCATAATTCTCTGCAAGTTCCCTTACACTGGGACGGCACGCGTCCCCTGAAGCCCGACTGCCGCTCTGCAAACACACAGCAGAAACAGCCTACGAAGTGTCTTGGTGCTGACATTTGACTAATGTTCCCTGGCCTTTCCGTGCTCAAATATGCTGTATTTGAAATATTTGAATAACCTTTGCGCACACGCGTCCTAATTTGTCACCCTATGCACACCCCCAAATCCTAGGCAGATCCAGCAGCCACCGCGTCTGCTGCCCGGGAAGACATGGCTGCCATGTTCGGAAACACGGCAAGCTTCCGAGAGGGACACCTCCACCCACCTACTGATGTGGGGACAAAACGGGAAAAAAGGACAAAAGAGACCCCACAGTCACAATGGAGAAGTGATCCCACGTCCCCCGGATTCTCAAGTAGACAGAAGCTTCATTTAACTCTGCTCGTATCTGTGGAGAAAATGTTTTTCTTTGGCTTTGTACAGTAATTCAGTGTCCTCCACCACCCAGCACAGCGGAGTGAGTGAGTGTATGTGTGCGTGTGTGTGTGTGCACGTGGATATTATGTGCTATATGTGCACGTGTGTATTGTACACGTGTGTATGTTGTTTGTACGTGTATGGTATTTGTGCATGTGTGCGTGCATGTGTGTGCGTGTGTCTGTTTTCCTGGTACTTTCTCAGTGACCTGGACAGTACAGTTCCGGGCACCTGTTGACTAGAACCCAGATGCTATGTCGTGAGCCCCACATCCAGACTGACAGCCAAGCCCCAAGACGAACGTGGTGAAGAGCTGAGGGATAAGCAGGGAGCTAACGCAGATGTGGATCTATTTTCCTATTAAAATGCATATAGATGCATTGACACCCTGAGGCCACAGCCTCCCACACTTGGTGACAGGACAGAAATCCGCCTCTTCAGGAAGCGGGGCTGCTGTGGCCTTGCCAGCAGACCTTGGCCAATGAAACCACTCTCCCCCAGCATGAGGAGTAGCTCAGTGCCAAAAAGAACAAAAGGCAGGTAGGGATGGAGGGAGGAGCAAAGGAAAAGCGAGGTCCAGAAGCATCTCAGTTCACAGTCACTCACTCCTTTGCATTTCTGAGAAACGCATTTGTATTGGGGGCAAAGTGATTTGCTCTGTTCTCCACCATCTTCACGAAGAAACATGGGGAATAGTTGTTACAGCTTTCCAACACTTACCTTACAAATCTAATGGTTTTATTTGGCTTGTTGAACCCAACTCTGAGATACATTTAAATGACCTGAGGATGTATCCAGGCCTGCTGATAGCGTGTGCTCCCAAGCATGTATTGAATTCACATAACATGACCATCACGAATCCCGTGTGTCCTGTAACTGGTAGATACATACACTGAGGTTCACATACACCAGGAAACCCAAAAGTTCCAGTAACAAAAGCACTTGGAGCCGAGAACAGGGCGGTGGGAACAGCAAGTAAGAGGGCCAATGTTCTAACCTGATAAGGCAACAAATTTATGACAAATTAGAGGGAGCCTACACCACGTTTTCATCAGTACACTTCCAATCACATTAGATGACGTAAATGATCTCAAGCTCTGAGAACAGCAGCATGAGCACGAATGTTGATCTGAAACAGAAGCATTACAGCATCCTGTGAGTGTATAAAATCTTCTCCAGGAAGAGCACGAAACCACCAGGGGGAAAGTGGTTTTACACTATAGTATGTTCGTCTTGCGGCAAACACTCATGTAGATGATCTTTTTTGAGTATAAAATAAGATAAATTCGTGCAGATAATATTCTAGAACAAGATGCTAAATGAAATATAAAATTCAACTTTCCACATCAAAAGCCCAATTTTCTTAAAAAAAAACAACACAAAAAACCTATTTGACTTACTGCTTGTATTAGTTTTCTATCGCTGATATGACCGACACATTACCACAAATCGGTGGCTTAAAACAACACAACTTTGTTATCTAACTGGGCTACACAACGGAAGCCCACCCTGATTCTCACGGGGCTAGGATCAAGCTGTTGGCAGGGCTGCGTTCTCCCTGGAGGCTCTCAGGGAGAAGCCATTCCCTTGCCTGTTGCTGCTTCTAGAGGCCACCCCCATCCCTGGCCTGCGGCCCCTTCCTCTCTCTTCAAAGCCAGCATCTTCTGCTGAGCCCTCCCCTCACTTCCATCTCTCTGGCTTTCTCTTCTGATCCCCTCTTCCTCTTTTCAGCACAGTCCTGATTCTCCGGGCCCACCTGGGTCATCTCCCTGTTTTAAAGCCAGCTGATTCACAACCTTCATTCATCTGCAGCCTTAACTCCCCTTGGCCATGTAGCCTTCATAGTCATGGGTTCCAGGACTAGGATGTGGACATCTGGAGGGTGCCATTACTCTGCCCACCACCCTGCTTTCCTGCTTTAAAGGTACACACGAATCAGATGGAAAGGAAAAGCCACCCAAGCAGGCTTGGTCAAACACTCTCAAGATACGCCACAGAGTGCAAAGAAGTTGCTCTTTGCTTCTCTCATAGCTCTGGATAGCAGAAGCCCAAAATCAAGGTGTAAGCAGTGCCACACTCCCTCTGAAACCTATCAGAAATTCTTCCTGACGTCTTCTAAATTCTGGTGTTTGCCTGCACTCCTTCGCTTATAGATATGTCACTCCAGTCTCTGCCTCCATTCTCACGTGGCCATCCCTCGCTGTGTGTCTCTGTCTCAGTATCTCTCTCCTCTTTTTATACTGACACCTGTCATAGTGGATTAAGGGCCACCCCACTTACCTATGGTCTCAATTTAACTAATCACATCTGCAGGGACCTTGTTTCCAAATAAGGTCAAGTTTACATGTACCAGAGATTGGGACTTCAATATGTCTTTTTGAGGTGATAGGATTTAAACCGAAACAAATGATTGTTTTGAAAACGACACTATTCTAAGTCATATAGCTTATAATTGTGTTTCCACCTGTTTGAACTGGTGTGCAACATGAATATAGAAATATGAAGCCATATTTTATACCTGTATCAAATTATTCAATAATAAGTCCTGAAATTGAGTCCAGTGACACCATGACTTTTCTCTACTCTCAGCACAAATTATATCCCCAGTCCCTCTATGTTCACAAGGGTTATAATACAGCAAACCAAGTACAAGATACTTGGAAATATTATCATACGCTGAGACCTTAAGTAGACTGAAATATATCACATGTATGGAAACTACAGCAATGAAAGTTTCTAGAATCCAGAAGCCAGCGCTGTTGGTAGTTTAAGGCAGCTTGTCAATGCATATCAAAGCATACATCAATAATGCTCAACAAGTTGCTTTGAAGTGATGGATTTATTTGTATTCAAAACTTCATTTCCTAGAAACCACAGAAAATGGACACCGAGCTCTCCCATGGGGCTTTGTGCTTCCTGGGGGCTGCTGCCTCTGGGGCTGGGCCCTGGGGTGTCACCTGAGCAACCCTAGAGATGGCCACAGGGCGGCTCACCACCCACAGCACTCAGAGGGCAGCCGGGGCCAGCACAGCCCTCTCCCTGCTCTGCCCGGAGGCAGCCAGCAGCCTCTCCCCAGCTTCACTTGTCATCGGTACTTTTAACCCAAAAGAACTGTTTCTCTTGCGTTCTACAACTGAAGAAAAGTGTATCTTACAATGAGTTTTAAGTACCTACTCTGGAGTGTTTGAATCCGGAGGGCAACACAACACTCAGGGTGGGAGCAGGTCTTTACTAGGGTGTGTAGACTCCAGCCATCGCACCAGAGCAACGCTTCTGGTGAAGGAGACATCAAATCCTCCACTGCATTCGTGTGCCTGATGTGTTGAGGGGTTGGGGCAAAAACAGGGGCAGTGTGACTGGGTGACTGGGCTGCGGGTGAGGCTCCAGCTAGAGAGGAAAGGGGAGTGAGGCTGGCAGAGCAGCAGGCTCTCAGGCAGGAGGGCAACGCCTGCGGCCCATCCCGGACACACAGGAAACAGCCAGGCCACGTGGAACCAGTCTGATTTCTCATTCAGACTTTGTAAAGTCACAGCTCCAACAGCCCAGCACGTCCTCCAAGGAGGGCTGAAGGAGGCGTCCTCACAGTCCTGCCTGAGCCCTGCTGGAGAAGCCACTGAGGGGCTTGGACCCCCAAGGAATGGGGGGTGCTTGCGCACATCTTCTTTCCTGAAAACTCTGCAAGAACTGTCCTGTGGTAAGGGCATTTGTTCTGTGCTCTGTTTTCTCTGGAGACTGAGTTGCCTTTGCTCAGACCGCCTCATCCCTGCTCCCACCGGTGGGTGGACGTGAGTGGGTCCAGCCCGCCGTTTATTCAGGTGGGCGCAGGGCTTGGCCCCTGGAGGCCCAGGCAGCTGCCCAGTAGCCACAAGTCCACGTGTGGGACAAATGCAGCAGTGGGGGTCAGGCCGTGCGCGTTTGATGTGGGACTGGAAAAGGAGATAAGTGGTTCAGAGGCCTCTGCCCCCTCAGAGGCCCAGTTCACACTTTCATGTTTGTCTGGGTTGAATGAGAGGTCACGAGGTGAAACACAGTTCACCCAGAAGTTGACTGATAGCACTGGGTGTGTGGGAGGGGTGTCTAGACCAGGCCCCTGCCAGGACGGCCATCCTACGGAGAGACCCCTCACAGCAGGAGCTCGGGTGATGGATGGACCAGGCCTGTGATGGGGCGGGCGGCTGCACAGCTGTGGGGCAGCCCCTTCCCAGATGTGGGCAGCCAGGGCCCCTCTCTGGAGGGTCACCACCCAACCAGCGGCCCCCAGCATTTGCTGGGGCCGAGGAACCAGCATTCTCGGCACCTTTATTATTTATTTGTTGGCTGAGCTGGGAGGAAATGTGACTCAGTAATGGCATCACCCTATAGGGAAAGACTGTTTGCTTTTGTGGGAGCAAAAGGCAACTGTCTGCCCCACTGCTTGAGTGTTGCTAAGTGAACGGTAATGACTGAGCTAGAAATTTCATAGGGAGAGGCTAATGGCAAGCTGACTTAAAAAGTGCTTTCATGTCCAACTTCTGTGAATCCCTTGAGGGAAAGAACAAACAAAACCATGGCTAGGAAAGTTCACACCACACAGGTCTGAGTTTTTAAGGCCAGGGTAGCTTCTGCTTTACATGACTTTGAAAAGGACTTCACATTTTTTTCCAGTGGATTCTCACACATGCTTTAAAGACAACTTCTGCTGAAATGAAGGGGCATTCTGAAGGGTTCTACTTTGCCCACTTCTCCCCCCCCCCCAACTCAGTCCTGAAATTCTCCTAATTATGGCTATTTGAGGTCATGTGTCAAATGTGCTTTTTTCTTCTTTCCAGGCAGAAAATGTGACTCTGGAGCATGACTGCAGAGGCTGGTTTGGTTTCTAGGCAGTCCTGAGCCCTGCTTATTCCACAGCAAGCCTTCCTGCTTTCGGGGCTGCAGCCGCCTCAGACTTCAGCTCGCAATGCCACCAGCTTTGCAGCTCACCCTTCTCTCTTCCTGGCAACGGTGACAAAGCAAAAGAATATTGTTTAATGTCTCCAAAAGGGGGGCAAGCGGTTAGCTGGAAGATGTTTTGTCAAAATGTATTCGTCGGCTTGTCTGAAGTCAGCAATGAGGACACAAGATACATGGTGCCCCTGGTTCTCGGGCTGGGCAGCAGCACGGAGTCGTCCCCTCTACCTCCCCTCCCACCAGGGTGACAGCTGCAAACGCCATTCTTCTAGGGTAAGCCAAGAGCTGCCACGTGAGGTTCTAAGAGGAGGAGACCTGGAGTGAAGAAGGGAACTGAGAGCATGAGACTGCGGAATAATAAACGATTCCGTTTTCAGTTGGCAAAGAAACAAGCAGGCGCTGCCTTTGCACAGCTCCATCCATTATCACGCTGGACTCCATTTCAAATGTGCCTTAAAACAGGCAGAACACTTAGTGTACTTTTCAATTCTGAAGTCCGCGGGAGTTTCTCCAAAAGTCTGAATGCTTTTCACATAACCCTACTTATAAATGATGACTTGACTGGGGGGAGGGGGGTTCCAAACAAAGGCAATTTAACCACCTAGGTAGATGCGACATTTATTTTTAAATTGTAAAAATGTACTCTTCTCGGCAAAAGGAAAAACAAAATGTTTGTAAGAAGATTAGATATGAAAGTAACTTAGAAATTGTTGTCTGAGAGTTGCAGGATTTCTTACACATCTCTTTTTCTACTTTGCTGCTTCTACCATTTTCCCCATTTTGAAAACATGAAATACAACAAATTTCTTTTGAGCTAGTGTCTTGTGGTAGAAAGATCTAAAGGTTAATTAGTGCCAGAAATTAATGGAAAGCAAAACAGAAGTTCTTTGAAAGGACTAATAAAACAGACAAACTAAACAGAGAGAAAGAGAAAGCGAGGGAGAATATAACTAGGCATTACCAACAACAGAAATGGGAAAAGAGCATAGCAAACACTTAAACAAAAAAATTTTAAATCATAACAAAATACTATATACACAGCATCATACCAATCATTTGAACATAGAAAACAAATGAAATAGATTATTTTTAGGGAAACATGTTACCAAAATTATCTCCCAAAAGGGAGAGATGGAAAAAATCCTAATATATTAATTTTAAAAGAAATTTAAAAGCGTCTCAAATATCTGCCACGAAAACTTTTCAGGCACAGAATTGTTTATCAGCTTTCAAAAGACACATAATTCCTTCTGTCAGTTAAACTATATTATAGCATAGAAAACTACCGAGAATTTTCCAGACATACTTATGAAGCTAACACTAAAAACAAAGCCAAATAAACGTAGGAAAAATTTTAAAGTATATTTACACCTCACTTATTAATACAGGTTAAAGAAATTCTAAACATTCACACAGTGAGTCCAACAAAATAGAAGGATAACACGATGAGGAAGGGGGTTTATTCCATACTATAACTCAAATGTAATTTTCCAGGAGAGAAGTAGGGTAGACAACACCTTAATCGAGTGGACAAGGCAACACCCCAAGTAGTAAGACACTTTGGCATCATATTCCTCCTGATGCGATGTGCCAAAAAGACCACCACATCACCACTTCTGTGGTCTTCTGCCGGAAATCATAGCCTCAAGCTAATCCTGAGCAAACATCAGACAAACCAAATCAAGAAGTCTGTTAACATGATTTATTGAATTAATTGTTAAGAAAACAAATTTCACATAAGCATTTCATCAGATGCAGAGAGAGAGAGAGACTGAATAGAACACCTGTTCCATATGTGTGTGTGTGTGTGTGTGTGTGTGTGTAGAAAATTAGAATAGAAAATTAGAATAGAAAGTTCTCACACAAGTTGGGTAATATAACTTCCAAAACTCACAGTAAATATTTTATACTAAATGCTGAAACACTAGAAGTATTCCAGGGAAGTCAAGAATATGATAAGAATGACTAATTAATTTTTTTCTCCCAATATCACTTTAAAATTCCAAATCAATGTAATGAGATAAAAATATATTCAGAACAAAGTTTTTGAAAAGGAATATGTGAAATTATCATTAGTTTTTGAGAATTATTTTTACTATATGTGAACAAAGAACTAAATTAGATGGTTCGGTAAAGTGACAAGTTAAAATAAAAATCACTAGTTGTCCCTTTCACGCCAGGACAACAAATAAAACAGAAGTGAAAAATCCAATTTAAAAAAGTCAAGAGGGGAAAGGACAGAACTTTCAACGAATGATACTGGGAAGGTGATTATCTACATGGAAAAACGTTGACTTAGATAGACACTTCTCTCATACCATACACAAAATTAACTCAAAATGGATGATAGACCTAAACGTAAGAACTAGCGCTATAAAATTCTATGAGAAAATATAAATTTTTGCGACCATGAGTTAAGCTTAGAATTCTTAGATAAAGCACCAAAAGCACAAGTGATAAAAGTTGATAAATTGAACTTAAAAATTAAACTTTTCATTTCAAAATGCACCATTAGTAAAGTAAAAAGGCAATCCACAGACTGGGGGGAAAATATTTGCAAATTACATGTCCTAAAAAAAGATTTATATCCAAAGCATATAAATAACTCTCATAACTCAATACTAAGAAGATAAATATCCAAATTAAAAATAGGCAAAAGATTCAAATAAAAACTTTCCCAAAGAAGTTATACAAAATGGCCAACAAGCACATGAAAAGATGCTCAACTATTATAATCACTAGGTAAATATAATTAGAACTACAATGACATACCACTTCACACCCACGAGGATTGCTATAATCAAAATGTCAGGCAATACTGAGTTTTGGTGACGATATGGACAGTTTAGCAATCTGAAAAAAATTAACATAAATTTATCTTATAACCTATTAATTCTATTTCTAGGTATCTACTCAAGGAAAATGAAAATCTACATTACCAGAAAGACTTGTACACAAATGTTCATAGCAGCATTATCCATAACTAAAAAGTGGGACCATCAAAATGTCCATCAACAGATGAATGGATAAAAAAATGTTGTATATCTATACAACAAACCCTAGTTGTCAGTAGAAAGATACAGTGTACTGATCTACGATACAACATGGACGAACCTCAAAAACATTATGTTAAGTGAAAGAACCCAGTCACAAAAGACCACATCTTGTATGACTACATTTATATGAAAAGTCTAGAAAAGGCCAATTATGAAGACTGAAAATAAATTAGTGGTGATCTGGAGCTGAAGTAGAAATGGAGATTAACTGTGAAAGGACATTAAAAATTTTTACTAGGGTGAAGAAAACATTCTAAAGCTGAATCTTGGTAATGGTTGCACAATTTGACAAATATACAAAAATTACTGAATTGTATATTTAATAGAAGTGAATTTTATGGTGTGTCAATTATACCTCAATAAAACCGTTAAATAATACTGCAGTGGGACCTTCTAGTTTCAGCCGTGATTGAATAGCTTATGGAGGATCAATGGTCCCACAGGGAGCAAACAGGAAATCTGGATTAATTGTTTTGATGTGTCTAGGATTTGTTAATGCTACCGGGACTTGAGGGGGCCAAGACCCCAAGGAAAAGAGGAACTCGAAGAAGCCAAGCTGCAGTTGCCACTTCTTGCTGTCAGGGAAGAGGGAGGCAACACAGGTATAAGGCTGCGGCTAAAACTAAGAGAATTCAGCAGAGAATTTGGTAATCTCCCAATGCTGGACAGAGGAAAATTGGACTTTGGAACTTCTAAGACAACTGGAACTTAAAAGTTAAGATGCTTGAGAGAAGGAAGGTTCAGAACAAAATCCCCAAATCTGAAGGATTTTGCCTCGAGGCATTTGCTGAATCCTTTTTTTAATATTACCTTTTAATTTTTAAGTAATTTAGACTCACAAAAAGAGAGCAAAAGTAGTGAGGAGACAAACCAAACCAAGGACATTGCCTAAATGAGCTGACCAGGTCATTCGTGTGTGTGTGTGTGTGTGTGTGTGTGTGTGTGTGTGTGTGCTGTGTATGTGTGTGTAAATATACATATATAAAACATATAAATATATATATATGTATATATATCTCCACAAGTTCATACTGATACCTTCAATTCCACAGGATACAGTGAACTCTTCCTGAGAGAAGATGACATTATTCACAACTTCAATGCTTTTTATACACAATGTCTAACATTCAACAAAAATTTAGTAGATTTACAGTTGACCCTTGAACAACACAGGTTTGAACTGTGCAGGTCCACTTACGTGTGGATTTCTTTCAATAAATACACAGTCGGTCCTTCATATCCCTGGGTTTCACACCCGGGGACTCAACCACCTACAGATACAGAAGATCAACTGCACACATTGTCCTACACCATTTTATATAAGGGACTTGAGCATCCATGAATTTTGGTATCTGTGGGGGTCCTGGAACCAACCACCGTCAGATACCAAATGACTGTAGTTAAGTTTTGGGGGAGTCAAAATTGATGTACAGATTTTCAACTGTGTGAGGATGGGTACCCCCAATGCCTGTGTTGTACATAGAAATTAATACTAATAATAGACCCATAACAAGATTTTTTGAATGTCTTATTATTGTCCTCAATACAAGCAGCTTCATTGTTAAGCTAATGACACTTAAGTTCTGGGCCCCTCATTTGTATGGACCCCTTCTCAACCTCTGAGAGGAGCCCTAAATATGTGTTCACATAGTTGCATTTACAACAACCAAAAAAAGTTTAAGTACCATCAGGTAACACTGTTTTCTTTTTCCATTTCTACTTTCTTTCTGACACCTGTCTCTTCATATCAGATGTCAGGCTTATCAGGTGATGGAGCAAGCATAGGCATTTTGGGGATCTAACCAAAGGGAATTTGAATTGAGGATATGTTTATTTTGGGATTAGTGGAATATACTTATGTAGCTGACAGCCACTTCCAAGTATGCTTAAGTTATTGTTGACTGTCCCACTGTCAAAATGCTTCTAGGAATACACTTCCGATTACTGATACAGGTCCAGCAACCGTAATTACAGTATTAGATAGTAGAGCAAGGTGCTTTTACTGTGATGTTAATGAAATTTAAGCTTTGAGGCCTTCTTTTGCATAAGAGCCTTCTTAAGTCCTGTACCTCATTTTGTATCTATAATTGTATATTTTTTTTAAATGGGACTCAAAATTATATAGTCTTCAAGCCCCCCAAAATCTGGAACCACCCCCAACAGTGGCAAAGTTGAACTTTATAAAGCTGGAGCTGATCTATTAAATTGTTTCCCCAAATCCTATAGCTTATGTATAATAGAAACTTGATAGAGGTTTTAATAACAAGCTGTGTGCCTGCAACAAATTTCTCTAAACTATCAGTAACAGCAAATTTTAATTTGTCATGTAGAAAAGACATCTTTCTATTCTCTTCATGAAAAATGGTATCCAAATGTATTGTCATATGAAGAAGCTACCAAAGAGTAAGGAGAAAATAATCACAGCTGGATATCAGGCAGTTGATTAATAAAACAGGATGCGGCTTTAATGCATTTTTTGGAGTCTGTGATATTTGCAAGATTTTATAAATTTGTAATTTTTGGTGTGTGATTTATTTTCTTATTCTAAATAGAGATTGACTTAGGTGCCTAAGTAAGCTTTCATAATTTTGTGTTCTTTTTCTCAAAGTTGGCTTCAAAATTGTTAGTAAACTGAAATATAGTTTGTTGAAGAATTTTAGGTGTCTTATTACACACATTTTCAAAAAATATTTCTATAAGGAGACATTTTAAAATAGGATTCTAAAGTTCGTAGTTCTCTTATGAATAATTTTATTCTTTTTCTCTGCTTTATTCAGCTCTTGGAACAACAGATTAGAAAAAGCTAGAAGTAACTTTAGCAACACAGGGCTAATTTGTTTATAAGCCATAAAACACCGTATGACAAAGATCAATATGCTTCAAAAATTTCTTTATAATTAAATGTTATTATACAAATAATGCATAAATGTAAATAATGATTACAATAGCACAAAATGCACAAAAGTGGATAAAATAAATTTTGCCAATTTTAGAAATTATCTAGTTACTCCCTATAATGAAAAATGAGGAAGTGCATGTTTTTAAACACTTTCCACCTCTCCTCTCACCCCTCCACTTCCAATTTTTAGGAGGAAGCTTTCCAGAGTCACTTTTCCAGATAAGGTAAATGTTCCATTTTATAAATGGGGAGTGTTTTTTACTCTCATGCTTAATTTCTGCTTTTACTAGTCTGGGATTTTAAGTTCAGATGTTCTTCCCTCAGAATCTTGAAGATATTGTTGCCATTGCCAATGCAGTGTCCAGTCTTGCTAACAAGGTACTCTGAAGTCAATTTGATTTTTTCCAAGAAACTTGTTCCAAACCACTATTGTTTCCTCTTTGCCATTGGAGGCTTTCTCAAAGTAAACAACTTAATTTTAGCCTTAATAAATGAATAGCATAAAACATAAAAGATCTGGCAATTTTCTTTCCTGTTCTGGCTACCAAACAAAACCTACCTGTATTTATTCATGAGAATATATGCTCAAATATTTTTATTGTCTATCAAAATACAGTTGAAGCCCTCTTATCAGATACAGTAATAAAGAAATCATTAAAAATATCATGTTACAGTTTTTTCCATTTTAAGGAAAACTTATAAACCTACACTCATTTACCAGTGAGTCCTAAGACCATTTTTTGAGGTTAGATTAATCATTTAATCTTTTTTTTTGCATAAACTACACCTCTAGTGTATCCTCTACGTTTTCTTCTAGACCTTTCTTTAAGGTGGAAAGAGAATGAGAAAACTTGTGAAGCAATTGAAGCACAGAATCTTAAACTTTTAAGATTTTTTCCCTAAAACTTAATAGCTTTCTTGTCCACAGTCAGTCATCAGCTATTTCTTATCAACTTGACTGTATTTTTTTTAATTCAACTTACTGTTCATAGAAACAATTTTATCTGATTCATATATTTTATTAAATAAGCTAATTATAGTAATAAGAAAAAAAGGCATAAATGGCTTAAAGACACTTGACAATTCATAACCTCTTCTCCACAAACTTTAACAATCTAGCAATGGATTTGAGGGATGGAAACTGCTTTTTTTTGTTGTTGTTTTAATGTTTTACAATCATTCCTCAGACTTTGTATGGAATAACCTGACATTCAAATCTTTATGTGCACTAGTTCACAAATAGTTAACCATGGATTGATTTTATACTGCTCTCACTTATCCCCAACCAGATATTATACCAGTAATGAAAATATTGAACTCTATGTACTGTATCAGTAATTAACCTGCTACACTTTTTAAGCACTGCCCATAAATATTTATAATATCAATTTGTGATCACTGTTTACAAATTCAAGCTTCCTGAAAGTTTAAATATGGTGATAGGAACATTGAAGATACAATTATACCTCACAAAATAGGTCTTTATTTTCTATTCTGTGTGCTCTATTTTGGTTGTTCATGATTGATTTTAGTGAGAAAAGCCTACTCAGGACTCTCCACAGTACAAGCCTTGATTTCCATACCAGCAGCACTTGTTCCTTTTTATTTTATAACTTCATTAATTTAACTCATGACCTATCTATGTACCATACATCTTCCATGTGTGTAGCGCTCTTCTTGGGTTTCGTCTAAAATAATTCAAATATCACTGGGCTTCTCCAGCTATTCTCTTTGTCTCTATCTCTGTTCCCATGTATTTCAACATCTACCTTTTGGGTGGAAACTTATCTGAAAAAGGCAACTGGTGTTATCTTGGAATCATATGGAAGAGGGTGCCCGCTAGTTGCTTTTTAGAAAAACTATGTATGTATGTGTGTGTGTGTGTGTGTGTGTGTGTGTGTGTGTATACTTACAAGAAGCAGAGTACAGCATTAGGAATAGAGACAGTGGAAATGTATTGGCTGTGTGCAATGTCAGAGAGATAGTGGATGGGGGGATGGGGGGTTGACACAGTGTGAGGGATATAAAAGATAAACATCTAACTATTACTTTGTTATGTGCACCTAAAACTAATTTTAAAAAAAACCTCATAGATATTTCTAGAACTTTGTCCCTTCTCCCACCTCATCTCTTTTATTTATCTGTGAAGATTTGTTATTTTTCATAATGTATGGTGTAGGTTTAAAATGTCTTTCTTTAATTTCCATATTCCAAGAATTCACAATACTACTTACATAGTCATATCACTACAAATATGACATGCCATGTCCCATAAATAGTCATGGAACTTTTTATGTTTTCTCCTGCTTCTGTAAGGGAGTTTTCAGAAACCCTGTATCATGGTCTTGTTTTAGGTCCCCAATCCCCTTCTGGGGCTGGTACAGCAATGTGTGGAGTGAAGCCTACTACTTTATGCTTTTGTCAGTCTGAAACCTTGTCTTCCAGTGTATATCAAACTACGGTACACAATAAATCAACACTTGCATCTGTACAGCTATATATTCTTTCTGTGGCTTTAAATATTTTTATAATCACGGGTGTGCTAGAGGACTCAGGGGACCCTTTAAAGCCAGCATTTGAAACAGCTGAATGAAGACTCAGAAAACCTGTGTGCTATGCGGCTAAATTGCAGAAAAACTTCTCTGAACCTTTGGTGTGTGTCAGGGTTTGATTTTTCTGGAAACTACGTTTAATTTTACAATGATCAGTTTCTACAGCAAGAGCTAATCCTGTGTTTCCTATGATTGTAGAGTGTAAAATGTAGGATGTCTTTTTCCTCCCTGCATTTTTGAAATAGGAAGTAGATGCAAAGTTTACAAGAGACCACAAACCAGCCCACAACCTCAAGGAAATGGACGATACACACTTCAGTTACTTCCTTGATTCCTAAGGAAGGAATGGACTTGTTCGATTCTTACTATTACTATTAAACTCTAGTTAAAGCCAGTTACTTTCACGAAATTATGGACTATTTGAAAATAGACACCATAAATTCTACGGTGGTCTCTGGGCAAAATGATGGCTCAAGTCTGGCTCTGGAAAGTGTGGGGGACTCACCACCATGAGAGGGAGCAGGTAAAAAAAAAAAATATTGGTGTTTGATTACTCTAAAACTACATGTAAAAATTTCAATAAGTCATTTTTTATTGAACAACTTAAACCAGGAGTCCTGAGACATTTGAAGTATATATCTTCAGAAACCCTTCCTCACCAGCATCCCACATCCCTTCCCACCCACCCTGACACACTTGGACACAGTACATTTCTTGTTTTGTTTCACACAAGAGAGTGAAAAGACACCTCATAAAATGGGAGAAAATCATATACCTCATAAGGAGTTAACAACCAGAATATGTAAAGAACTACAACTCAACAACAAAAAACAGCCCGATTTAACAATGCACAAAGAACATGAACAGATATTCTTTCAAAGAAGGTATACAAATGGCCAATAAGCACATGAAAAGATGCTCAACATCACTAGTCACTAGTCATCAGGGAAATGCAACTGAAAACCACAATGAGCTACCACCTGACACCCATTGGAGCGACTATTAAGAGTAATGGAGGAGACCCAACATGGCGGAGTAGAAAATGCTGTGCTTGTCTCATCCCATGAACATGTCAAAATTATAACTAACTTACAGAACAATCAACCTGAAGGACCATCTGAAGTCTGGTTGAACAGTAGTTTTCTAACTAAAGACATAAAGAAGCCACATCAAGACTGGTAGGAGAAGCAGAGATGTGAAATGAGCCTCAAACTTCTGTGGCGAATGAAAATTGGGAGGAATATCTTGGCCACAGAGGTTCCTCCCACAGGAATGAGGATCCCAGCCCCACACCAAGCTTCCAGCCCAGAGTACTGGTGCCGAGAAGAGGAGCCCACACAACATCTGACTGTGAAAAACAGTGGGGATTCTGAATGACCAGGTGGGGTGGAAGGCGACGGGAAATTTAGCTATCCTCTTAAGGCCCACGCACAGACTTGCTTGCTCGCAGGCACTTACCTTGGGCTCCCGCGGAGAGGCCGTGACTCAGGGGTGTCAGAGGCAAATGGGGAGCAGACTGATGTGTGCAGCTTCATAGTGTGGGCTGGAGGACAGTCAGCATTTCCCCTGCAAAGCGGCTCCCTCCTCTGCAGCCAGACAGGCAGCGGCCATCTTTAATGTGCCCCACCCCCTCACAGCCAACTCTGAAGCTGATTGGCCTGGTGAGCTCCACTGTTTCACCCTACTGACTGACTGGGACTCTGCCCCACCCAACTCCCTCAATGTCGGAGGCACTTTCCCGTCAGCAGCCAGCCCCACCCACATCGCACTCCTTCTTGGAAAACTATCCAAGTCTGCAGGCCCCAGGCAGGCAGTGACTGGCCTCGGTGTGCTCTGAGACTTTTGCTGGGTAGCTCCAGGCTCAGCACTGATACCAAACTAGAGGCTACATTAACCTGGTGACCACAACTCTTCCCCCTCTAGTGACTCCCTGACACCCTGGCTCACCCAAATCATGTACCTCAGGAGGTTTTATCAGGGGCCAGCAGGTGGCAGCAGGTCTCAGGGTGTCATGGCTTTTTGTAGAGCTACCCCAGGGCCAATACTTGTGGTAGACATCCTCAGTATGCAGCATGGTCTCTCCCACGTGCCTCCAGTGTTAGCACAAGCAGTGAACAACCACGGATCTTTGTAGCTTCTACGAGGTAGTCCCCAGCCAGTCACAGGCAGTGGGTGACCTGGACCTGCACCAGAGTCCCTCCCAAAAGACTCGAGGACCAACATACTTGGAGGTTGGTCTGGCTTCAGACCACAGCAGAACACCACCCGATTAGCCCTACAAGTGGCACACCCAAAGGGTGATCTCAACAGGCACCAGAGCCCATAGGGACAACTCCCACTCTGTGGAGTAAGTCCCCTGCTCAGTAGCTTATAAGCTGTGGACAAGGCCAAACCTCACAGCCAATCAGCCTGAGGGTCAATCCCACCCACTGGTGTGCCAATAGAAATCAAGACTCAACTATAACAGGAGGGTACACACAACCCCACACTGGGACACTCCTGGAGCACCTGGAGCAGGTGACCAGAGAGACTGAGCCAGGGCCCCACAGGGCACCTACTACAACCATCCGGCCAAGGCTGGGAGACATAGCAGATTTACTTAATACATAAAAACAAACATAGGGAGGCAGCCAAAATGAGGAAACCAAGAAATGCATTCCAAATGAAAGAATAGGAGAAAACTCCAGGAACAGAACTAAATAAAATGGAGACAGCAACCTACTAGAGACAGAGTTCAAAACAATGGTTACAAGAATGCTCAATGAACTTAGTGAGAACATCAACAAAGAGATAGCAGCATAAAAAGGATATAGAAACCATAAAAGAGAACTAATCAGAAGTAAAGAATACAATAACTGAAATGAAGAATGCACTAGAAGGGATCACCAGCAGACTAGTTGAAGCAGAGGATTGAATCAGCCATTTGGAAGACAAGGTAGCAAAAAACACCCAATCAGAAAAGAAAAAAGAAAAAAATAATAATAATCCAACAAAATGAGGATAGGTTAAGAGACTTCTGGGACAACATCAAGTGTAACAACATTTGCATCATACAGGTACCAGAAGGAAAAGAGAAAAAGCAAGGGATTAAGAATGGATTTGAAGGGGCCAGCCCGGCGGCTCAGGCACTTAGAGCTCCATGCTCCTAACTCTGAAGGCTGCCGGTTCGATTCCCACATGGGCCAGTGGGTTCTCAACAACAAGGTTGCTGGTTCCAGCTGCTCGAGTCCCGCAAGGGATGGTGGGCTCCGCCCCCTGCAACTAAGATGGAACATGGCACCTTGAGCTGAGCTGCCTCCTGGATGGCTCAGTTGGTTGGAGCCCAGGCTCTCAACCACAAGGTTGCCAGTTCAATTCCTCGACTCCCGCAGGGGATGGTGGGCTGTGCCCCCTGCAACTAGTAACGGCAACTGGACCTAGAGCTGAGCTGCACCCTCCACAACTAAGACTGAAAGCACAACTTGAAGCTGAACGGCACCCTCCACAACTAAGATTGAAAGGACAACAACTTGACTTGGAAAAAAGGCCTGGAAGTACACACTGTTCCCCAATAAATTCCTGTTCCCCTTCCCCAATAAAATCTTAAAAAAAACACACACACAAAAAAAACAATGAAACTAATCAAAAAGTCCCTTTAAAAAAAAAGAATGTATTTGAAGAAATAATGACTGAAAGTTTTCCTAACCTGGCAAAGGAAATAGACATACAAGTCCAGGAAGCACAGAGTGTCCCAAACAAGATCAACCCAAACAGGCCCACACCAAAATACATTATAATTAGAATGGCAAAGGTTAAAGGCAAAGAGAAAATCCTAAAAGCAGCAAAAGAAACTAGTAACTTATAAGGGAGTTTCCATAAGATTGTCAGCTGATTTCTCAACAGAAATCAGGACAGAAGGAATTGGCACAAAATATTCAACGTGATGAAAAGCAAGGACTTACGACCAAAATTACTCTACCCAGCAAAGCTGTCATTTAGAATCGAAGGACAGATAAAGATCTCCTCTGACAAGAAAAAGCTAAAAGACTTCATCACCACAAAACCAGTATTATAAGAAATCTTAGAGGAACTTTTTTAAGATGGAAAAAAAATCAAAATTAGGAATAATAAAATGGCAATCACTACATATCTATCAACAATTGCTTTCGATGTAAATGGATAAAATGTTTCACTCACAAGACATAGGGTGGCTGAATGGATAAGAAAATAAGACCCACAGTTGCTGCCCCAAAGAGGTTCACTTCAGATCAAAAGACACACAGACAGAAAGTAAAGGATGGAAAAAGTTATTTCATGAAAACAGACTTTAGAACAAAGGCTATAACAAGAGACAAAGAAGGACCTAGTAATCCCACTTCTGGGTATTTATCCAAAGAAACCCAAAGTGCTACTTCGAGGGGACGTGTGTATCCATATGTTCATTGCAGCATTGTATACAATGGCCAAGATGTGGTGGCAGCCTGGGTGTCCATCAGTGGATGAATGGATGAAGAGGAGGTGGTACGTATATAATAAGGAATATTGCTCAGCCAGGGAAGAGAATGGGTTCTTGCCATCTGCGACGGCATGGATGGATCTGGAGGATACTGTGCTGAGTGGAGTATGTCAAACAGAGAAAGACAGATGCAATGTGATTTCACTTATATGTGGCATCTAAAGAACAAAATTGACAAACAAGAGAGAAATAAACTCATCGATACAGAGAACATATTGATGGTTGCCAGATGGGAGGGTGTTGAAGGTGAATGAAAAAGATTAAGGGATTAAGAAGTACAAATTGGTAGTTACACAGTAATCATGGGGATGTAGGATATAGTATAAAGAATGTAGTCAATAATATTGTAATAACAGTGCATGGTATCAGATGGGTACTGGATTTGTTGGGGTGGTAGATGAGAGGGGGTTGGGGGGGCAGAGTGAAAAAGGTGAAGGGATTAAGAAGTACAAACTAGTAGTTACAAAATAGTCATGGGGAGGTAAAGTAAAGCCCAGGGATTATAGTCAATAACATGGTAATAACTATGTATAATGCCAGGTGCATCAGACTAGTCAGGGGCATCACTTCTTAAGTTATATAAATGTCTAACCACTATGCTGTATGCTTGAAATTAATATAAAATAATATTGAATGTCAACTATGATTGTACAATTTAAAAAGGGAGGAAAAGGTGAAGGGAAATAAGAGGCCAAAATTTCCAAGTATAAAACAAATAAGTGATGGGATGTAATGCACAGCATGGGGAATATAGTCGATAATACTGTGACAGCACAGTGTGGTGTCAGATGGTTGCTGGACTTATCATGGTGATCAATTCTTTAGGTATATAAATGTTGAATAACTATGGTGTACCCCTGCAACTAATATAATATTGTATGTTAGCTATACTTTAATAAAAATATTGAAATAAATTTTGAAAAAAGAAAGATATCAATCAGGACATATACCAATAGACTTCTATGATTTGTGCAGCTTTTCCTATGTGATCTTCCAAGAAACTGTTTTTCCATTTTCAGTAAAATATAATCTACTCCTGACAACATCACTCCTGGGTTTGAGCTTCATCTTTTTTTTTTTTCATAGGGTGAGATGTGTTTGTGCAGGGGCCACTGGGGCAGTGGGAGAGCTGGCCACCAAATTGCAAATGCAGATGACACTGCAAGAAAGTGTGGAGACACTCTGTACAACTGTGGTTTCACAAACACCATCCTTAATTCTGAAAGCCTCTGCAACTTCTCAGGACCTTTCAGCAACGTGCAAGGCAGCTGCCATGCTCCCCACTTTCAGAATGCTGACGCCCAAGATCCACATGGGGTTGTAAGTGGTACCAAATGCCTCCGAGTGGCTTTGCCAGATGTGCGGTGCCCGGGTGTCCTCTGGGGCAGGCTGTGGTGAGGAATATGTGCCCCTGGGCTCCCCGTGGAGGGGAGAAAACATTATTTTTCATCTCCATCTGTGTAGCTGGGAGACTCCCTCCCATCCCACCCTGCCTACACATAGCCCTAGAAGCCAGATAAATGCAGCATGTTAACCAGTTCACCTATCACAAGGGTCTTTTATTTGCTGCTGACATTGGTTATCAGCTGCAGTGAGCCCTGTGTTCCTGCTTCCTGACCCAGCACGCACAGAGGACAGTCTCTGGGGATTAACAGGAAAGACCTGCCACCGGGAGTATTTTGTAGCTCTGTATGTGTGCGGATTGTTCTGTGTTCTAGGAGTCATTAAAATCACAAATGTAATTAATGTGCAGAACAGGCCTTGTGAATAAATCCATTCCACCCCCAATAATTGCTTTTAAATGCTGGAGCCATTCTCAGGTATCGGCCTTCCTCCCCTCCCTCACCACCTCCCCCAAACACTCACCAGGTCCTACACCGACCCTTTGTTCTGATGGCATATCAAAAATGCCAGACCTTTTCCCAGCCAGACCCTGTATAAAGTAGACCAATTTTCTGTGTGGCCAGCCTCTTTAGTTGCATTTTTGGCAGATTAAAAACAAAAGATACGACCAATAATAATCATAAAATACTGTACTCGCTGTATGCTCTCCCTCAGGCTGCAGTGCAGACACAACTGCCCAGCCATACATCACTCAGAAATGTTTTACCGATCTTCTGGAAATATGTCATCATTTAGGAGTATTATATATCTTTCTAAAATCACTTAAGATTTATGATGGTGCCTTGAATTCCTTTGAACTATCTGCTTCACACTTCTGAACACCAAAGAAAGAGGAACGATTGCTATTTTAAGGAATTTGGAGCAATGGTTACAAAGAGGCCAGAGACCAGAAAACGTCCTGAGATTAGACACAAGAAAAATGAGGGTTGCTGGAACCAAGAGGAGTGTCTAGGATTCTGAGGGACCCCACCCTCCCCGTCCCCCGCCCCTTGTCAAATCAGCCACCACGTGTAATGAGCCGTGCTAGTTCCGGTCTTACCTAATCATATCCATCACCCATCGCTCTTCCTACCTTGAGATTCCTAAAGGTTCGTGGGAATGGTGATTTCAAACTAAATCTCTTGCCAAGGATGCTTTTTGAATTACTTAAAAAGTCACAGAACTGTGGAGGGATCTGCCTCTTGGATGGATAAATCTTCAGGATAAATGGAAGGGATGTGTAGAGGGGTTTAGCCAACAGACAAATCAGCAATAACCTATCTGAAAAAGTGAGTAACCTCCTTAAAAACGACCCTGGTGTAAGGCCTCTGTCAATGTTAGTGGTGCCACCTCCCCATTAGTCCCCCACAGAATGGTTTCCAAGAAGCTCTGGTAGTGCTTTCATCAAAATAAATGGGCCCCTTTCTGTGGAGGGGATGCTGCTCGACCTCAGAGTCCAAGGCAAGGCGTGTTCCTGTGGTGTGGGAGCCATAAAGGACTGTTGTCACAGTCTCTCTGCCTGCCCTCCCTGTGACCAATTACCCACAAGTTTTAAAATGTCTGCACAGGGTGAGGATGTTGTCAGCACCTTTAGAACAGATCAGAGTTAACTGACCTTGGAATTGAATGGAGAGAATTAGCCTCATCAGCAAGAATCAAGAAAGCTAACCTGCCTCTAAATTGATCAAGGTCATCACTCAATGAGAGGCTCCCAAAATGAAAAGCAAACGCGATACATCATCAGCATCAGAGAACAAGACTGACCAATCAGGGACTTTCATTCTGGGTTGGGTATCGGGGTTCTCATTTGAGCCCAGTCTTATGATGAAGGGAATGAATGAAATATATTTTCTCTTGAGAGCCAGCAGATGCCCATATAAGGTCAATTTTCTTCTGGAGAAAGTCCCAGGAGCTCTTACATTACCCTCCAGATAAGCACGTCTTCTATTTAGCAAGCACGTAAGGCTGCTCCTTGAAATAACAGGATACCTGGAGATGGGATGCCATCGACAGCAGATGATGCTCAACCCTGAACCTCATTTCCCCTCCTTGGCCAGTTTCTGACCTTACCCAGTTCCTGATGAGAGAAACACAAGTCTAGTTCAATGGGGAGAATGAAGGTGACGCTGAAGGGGAAGTGAATGTCGAGTGCATTTTCCCTAATAAGTCAGCACAAATACTTGCTTAATGGAAAACATGTTTAGCAGCTGGGCCTCTAGAGTGTCCGGGAGCATTTTTTAACTTAAGCCACTCAGTACCTCACATTGCATTTTGTATGTATGTATATTGGCTTAATTTCAAAGGGCAAGGGAGACAGGTGAACATCTGCAGGTAAGACATTCACTTGCCGAAACTGAGCCAACATCTAATCTCTCAAAAAAAAAAGAAAGAAAAAGTAAAAAACTGACAAACTCTGGAGTTCTGGAGTTCTTCTCAAACTTGGTGAGTCTTCAAGGGGATCCCGCACTGGTCGGCAAAAATGACTGAGGCAATGGCCTCTGGCAAGTATGAGGTTGCCTCTGTGACCTCCGGGGGTCTCCAGTTTCCCAGTGAGGCCTCCAGTGCCTTCAAAAAGTTTTTTCTTTTTTTTTTGGGGGGGGTGATTTTTTGTTGTTAAGAGTTGATTATTGCTTTCTGTGGGAGGGTTACTCTAATGCATCACCATTATCAGAAACAGAATTTCCCTAATCATCATTTTAAATCTGGAAATTCTAAAGGTTTTATAGAACTTTAGGCCTCCTGTCAGTTCTTTCATGAGACTGCAAACTTTCCATCCAAATGTATTATTATTTCTATACAATTTAATCGTTGCTCCTCTACTTGTTCTTACCACTTACCTGAGTGAAGCACCTGTGCATAAATTCTTAAAATGTATTGCTATTGATTCAAGTTGAAGTTATCTTCTTTATGAAATGGGAAACCTAACAAGTATGCAAATCACATCACTGGAGCTATGCAAACTTGGGTGCTAGAGAAAATGAACCTCTCAGAAGGAAATCTTTCTTCTTTCATCATATAATATATGCATATCTGTGTATATGTATAGCTAATTTAGGAAACCAGAGTTTAGTTAGCTGCAAGTTCATATGCCTAAGGAGAACATTAAAGTTAGTGCCAAAACTCTAAAATATACCCAAGATACTTTTCCAAGTTTCTCCACTCTATTCTGTCAAAGCCACAGATTCCAACATAACAGTCCAAATATGCACTGTCCTTTTTTCACTCTCCTCAAAGTGCTGTTCACTTCCCCAAACATTCCTTGAGACAAACAGGTACATGGATGTACAGCCACCCGTACCTGCGCATGCATTTCTCACCCATGTTCTCACTTTCGTAAGGAGTAATGTTCATCCTGGGTCCACTCCCTGTCACAGAGTCCTGCACAGCAAAGGCAGTCCCCTACCACAAAGCCAGCCCTACTGCTAGTTGTTCGTAACCTCGTGTAAATAATTCACCGAATGTTGGCTGGAAGGGAGTAGACTGGTTAGCAAAGAGATCTCAGGTACTTCCCAAATCTGAAAAGAAGGTACAGGAACAGCCTCATGGATGAACACAAACTGGATGAAACTGGGAAGTTTTTGCCAGGAAGAAATTAGAAAGGCTTCTGCAAAGAAACTGAAGCCCCATGAATACTCTATGGCCACCCTGTGATTTATCGTCACCTCTACTTGTAACTCTAACCTAACAATGTGTCATCTTTACTTTTCACGTTATTTATTTACAAGTGCATTTTCAGTATCAACCCCTTCATTCATTCATCCTAATGTGTGGTCTTTTCCAATGTCTACTTACCATTTTAAATACTTACTATAATTTACAGGGCTTTCTTGAATACATCCAAGGTATATTATATGGGGCTAGCTTAATGGAAAGTCTTGTATACCAAAGCAGGAAAAAAAAAAGTTTAATTTATGACAGCTTTGAATTTTGATCATAATTTCCTCTTGGAGACTGATTCCTACAAAGCAATACCAAGACAATTTTTTAGAAGTAATCAAAAAAGTAAAACAATAAATGCTGACCTTATTAGTTTTCTTTTTTTCCTGAAAGCTCAAACATGTTCCATTCTGGGATTATGCAGATTATACTGAACTGCCAAATAGTTACGGTTTTTATAACTGTTCTTGAGATAATTCTATTAGCCTACATTTTAGAAGCATTTTAGTCACTAGAAATTCTCAAGTTTATATGTTTTTCTTTTCACCCTAAAGAAACTGTCAAAGGTTTACCTCCACTCAAGATTTCAAACACACACACACACACACACACACACACACAATATGCATGGAATTATTTTAAAGTTACTAAAAATTATACCTAAAGAAGAACCATGTTCTGTGGATCTTTCATGGGACCCCCTGGTTGCAACCCACATACTGGAGTTGTCTCAGCTGAGTGAGAGAAAACTCTTCCAAGGATTTTCACAGAGTGATGGGGACATGAAACGTCCCTCACGGGAGTCAAACAGTCTCTCAAAAGACTTCTCTGCTCTTTGTTCCAACAGCATGAACCACATCAGTTGCTGGCTCACCTCGGTCAGGGAAGCTCACACTTGAAAGACACACACATGAAGAAGAAAACAGCCTTGAGTGATGGCCTTCGAGTTGGAAAGAAGATGAGACATCTAAGGACACAAACAGCTACAGGGAGACATGGCAGCAAGTGTCTTCGGGATTACAGCTTGAAGATGGGCTGTGGGAGCCCAAAGGAAAGAGGCCTCTTAGGAGACCACGGAAAGCTTCTCGGAGGAAGTGGTGTTTGAGCTGGCTTTCGGGTAGGAGAATTGGGTGCTGCAGGCAATAGTCAGGTAAGCTGAGACCAGAGGGAGGTTTTATGAGGGTGAGCGAGGTTTGACACAGCTACAAAGTAGATTTGGACCAGATGCGTAGGTCACAGTCCTAATTTAAGATATTTTGGCTTATTTTTGTAACCAATGAGCAGCCCCTGCAGGTCAGAGTGCTGTCTGAATATAAGCATGACATGATTTAGAACTGGGCATCGGGTGATGCTGGAGAAATAGGTGGCTTGGCAGAGAGGCTGCTGAGTAACCACTGGAAACACATAGTCATCAAGCGCATTCCAGGGCCTCGCTTAGGACAGACAATTGGGATAGAAAAGTGTGAGTGAGAAAGGGCACAGAGCATTGTGAAGTTAGAACTAACAGGAACGGAGGGGAGGGAGATGGTGACTAACACTGACTTGTCCCGAGAAGGCTGGAGATGCCATCAACAGAAACAGGCCAATCACAGAAAGTGGGAGGTGGAGGCTGAATGTGCAGAGGCCCGGTCTCTGGGGTTCACAGGAAGTTTTGCCTGTGGTCTGCACAGAGCCTGTCGTATGCTGAATGAAGTGAATCAACCCTGCAGGGGAAGTGGGAAGAGACTGTGGGACAGGTAGGGTGTTAGAGTGGGAGACGGGGACACAAAGTCAAAGTGGCCATAACCAGTGTCGTGGTACCGGGACAGAGATGCCAGCCAGGTCAAGGCATTTTGAGGGGCTGAATGCCAACCTAGTGCATGGGTCCTCGAGAACAAACAGCTGCTAAACAGCCCAGGTTGAGTCCTCCCCCCTAGCAAGCATGGATCCGTGTGTACACGCGTCCAACATGGGAGTGTGGGGAACCATGGTAAACTGGGTATGTAAACTCAGAAAACAGAGTCTGCCATGAAGTCTAGTAAGACACCACAATCAAAGATGGTGTAAGAGCCTAGAAGGAAAAATCAAGAGCAGGGACAAGTCACAGGCAAAAGTTACCTGTTTCAAGGGGTGTGAAAGCCAGTGAGAGTGACACAGACGGCAAGTGTGCACCCAGACTGTTCCCAGCACTGTGGGCTCAGCTCATCCATCCTCAGTGCTCTGGAGCTGAGATCTTAAAAGGACCACGTCTGCTCTCTGACACTCACACCCTTAGAGTAGGAATAACCTCATCGACCCATGACCTACCTTCCCACTGTCCCTTTCGAAGCATCAAGCCAGCAGTCTATACTTCTCTACACCGGATGGGGTCTCGCTGACCACTGGAGGGAGGACGCAGGCCAGATGTAATCCAGACTGCACATGCTGAGAGCTCTCTTAACAGCTCCAAAGCCACGTAACTCCACTGTGCTTAAAAAGACTCCTTTTCTAGGACAGGGTAGAGAACAGCTTTTCTTTCCTGCAAGAGAGTTAATAAGGTTTATTCTTTATTTTTAAGGGACAGAAAATAAGAGGAAGTTGAAAGTGAGAGCTTTGGGGGCACCACCAATCCTTCAATATGGCAACAGTATTCTCCAATCAAGCAGGTTACCAGAAACACATGGACTTTCTTCAAAAGAGCCCATTCTCTAAGTAGAGAAGCACCATAGAGAAAACAGGGGTCATTTAACTGAGACTCTCCTGAAAGACCACTGATTATTAGTCATCCACTGGCACTCTGCCCATGAATCACAGGATCTTTTATTCTTATGCCTCGTAATAGGTGTGGGAGAAGTCCGACTGACACAAGAAGATGGTAGCATGACATACAAAAGTCACCAAATGGCATTTTTAAACACCTATGTATGGTTATGGTACTGTCCTCAGGACAATACAGGAGGAGAGAGGTCTGTAATGTCCCTTCCCCTGTGTGGGTGACGATGTTTCTGCAGCTTGCCCACATCCTGTCTAGTCACAATGCTGCGATGAGGAGCCAGGGAGGTGAGACTTGAAGGGGTACAGACATCTAAACCCGGAATGAAGAGAGGGAGGAAGGAGGGCAAACAGGGCGGCGGGAGAAAGGTGAAAGACAGTGGAGACACCAGTGATTCATCTGGTCTTCTGTCATCTGGTACTGGTCTTCCCTCAGCCTGTGAACAGTTGCGTTGCCACGTTCTTCTGGCTGGAGGACAAGCCTGGTCTAAGTTTGTAAAAAGAATTTTCAGCAGATGCACTAAATATAGTCAGGCAAATATTTCAGCACAATTCCTAATTGTTTGAAATTAATTATCTAAAATCCACTGAAATATAGATTACCTTTACTTAGGTCTTTAGCTACAATTGATTCATAAAGCTGTTTAAAATTAAAACCTTGGTATTTTCCATATTAATCCATAGAAAACCTTATTTTAAGAAATTTTAAGTGATTCTTCCAGAAACTAATCTTGTCCCAGCAAATGGTCCTGATTTTCTTACAATGAGAGTTCACACCTTGTCTCTTCACTTTGGCCTTGCAGTAACTGTGCCCATTTGCAGGAAAGAAAACTGAGGTCATGTGGTAGGTGGTTGGTGGAGCAAGGGCTTTAGATAATCATGCGTCTCTGGATAATCATCCGTCCTCACCTAGGATGGCAGATATGTAGGACGCGGTAGAAAACCATACCAGAGCCGAGCTATGACTTGGCATAAACTCAGAGTTTTTTAGAAAACTATATTTTGTTTTCTGTTGGTCATGACTTTCAAGTTGCTCTCATTTCATCCACAAAAAAGGAATTACCATGGTTTTATCCTGTAGTGACCTTATTTGCATATGACCTTCACGAAAACATGAGATTTAGGATTTTTTTGCTCTAAACCCACCTGGCAGAGAGTGACCTTGGTTCTTTCTCTGAACTGATCTCCATTGTCCCAGACAAGGGCCCTCTCCCTCACTGGGTTTGATCTATTCCCTCTCACCACCACCACCACCACCACCACCACCACCACCATCTTTCAGCAGGTGGAAGATGGAGGACCTGTGGGAAATTAAGGTAGTTTTTAGGCTTTTCTGTTTTGTTCCTTTAAATTACCAACTATGGAGAAAAAGGCTGAGAATTCTAGAAGTTGCCCTGCATATATCTGCTGTCACAAATTAGAATCTGTCGGGAAATGGGTTTCCTAGCTCCCTTTCGGTTCCTCCGTGCAGGTCTGGGACTCGCTCCTCTGTTACTGCCACACGTGTTCCCCCCCTTTCCTTGCCCACGGCGTTGATGTGAAGTCTGCCAGCATGGTCCACACTGCTCTCTGGGGAATGACTTGTCTCCCAACTAGACAGGGAAGCTTGCTTAGGGTGAAACCGTGCTGCTCTGTTCCTTCTCACACCCCTGAGCTACTGATCTGTTGATTTTCATTTAACACAAATGTTCATGTTCACAAAACAACAAATATTTTATTAGGCACTGATGTGTCTAGCATAGTAAGCCCTATTCTGGGCACTGTTGCTCAACTGCCAACACTGTTCTATGTCCATCATATGCTTCTTCAGGCCAGGGCTATGTGAGCAAGTCTCCATCAGGCACCTTGAAGAAGCTAGAGTATATGCATATCTACCGTGGAGATGACCTAGCATTTGGTGACTTCCATTGTCCATGAAAAGTCCCACGGGGATGCACAAGAACTGCAAGAGGCCACTGTGTGTGTCTCTTGGTTACTATTCCTTCCCTTTGATAATGGTCTTGGTATGTGAACTTCTTCCTAGGATGGAGCTAAAGCAACATCACTCACTCAGCCTTCCATCCTGCCATTCTGTGTGGCCCTTCTCCCATCAGAATCTCTCTCACTTGAATAATTATATGAACAACCCAGGAAGCCCAGATTTGAAATTCAGTGAACAAAATGTTAGACTTCTATGGAGGGTCTCAACAGGTTAGAGGAAACTTCCTTAAAAGTCAGATGGGGAAAGAAGTTTCTATATTTTGCCTAGGGCCCCAAAAGAATTCTAGGTATTTTTTTCATTACAGTATACGAGGTCTGACAATTAAGTTCGCAAACTTGTTGCAACGATGTTGCTAACATTTACATATATATATATATATATATATATATATATATATATATATATATATATATATATATATCAGAGGGATTATTCATTATGGATTTGTAGTACCAACTGAACAAACAGTTAACCAAGTTTACTATTTGGAAGTGCGGAATAGGCTGCATGAAAAAGTTAGACGACCTGAACTTTTCGCCAACAATTCATGGCTCTTGCATCACGACAATGCACCAGCTCACACAGCACTGTCTGTGAGGGAGTTTTTAGCCAGTCAACAAATAACTGTATTGGAACACCCTCCCTACTCACCTGATCTGGCCCCCCAGTGATTTCTTTCTTTACCCAAAGATAAAGGAAATATTGAAAAGAAGACATTTTGATGACATTCAGGACATCAAAGGTAATACGATGACAGCTCTGATGGCCATTCCAGAAAAAGAGTTCCAAGATTTCTTTGAAGGGTGGACTAGGCACTGGGGTCAGTGCATAGCTTCCCAAGGGGAGTACTTCAAAGGTGACCATAGTGATATTCAGCAAAGAGGTATGTAGCACGTTTTCTAGGATGAATTCGTGAATTTAATTGTCTGACGTCGTATATAGTAGTATTTATTTAGATTCAGGAACAAGTTCACAAAAGCATCTTGCTATCAGACTCAAAGCTTTAGTTTTGAAGACATTGTTATACATTCTCATGTAACATCACTGAATCTGAGAACAATTTGATAAACCTCGGAACTCTCTACAGCTTTCGAAGTGCTATGGTCTGAACATTGTGTCCCCCTAAAATTCCTGTTAAATTCTGATGATGAGTGTGGTGTTATTAGAAGGCGAGGACTTAAGGGGACAATTAGGTCATGAGGATGCCTCTCATGAATGGGATTAGTGTCCTTCTAAAAGACACCCCAGGAGTCCCCTGTGAGGACACAGTGAGGAGACTGCCATCTACGTCCTGGAAGAAGGCTGTGACCAGAGTCCGACCACGCTAGCACCGCGATCTCAAACTTCCAGTCTCCAGAAATGTGAGAGATAAAAGTCTGTTGTTTATAAGCCTCCCAGTCGGCGGTATTTCGTTACAGCAGCTGAACAGCCTAAGATAGGAAGATTCCATCAGCTTTTATAAAATAACACACAAATCCTCCAAGGTTGGCAACAAAGAGGAAAACTCCATGGGGACAGGCGAGCCAGATGCCATAACACCAGGTCTTGTGTCCTGAGTCAGTCATCAAGGAGATGTCTCCCTGGCTACTGCAGCAGCCACTGGGAGCAGAACTGCGCACACAACGCCCCTCCTCCCCGTACAGCCGCTGAGACCAGAGGGGACATTTAAACAAGGCTCTGAAGAGGGGCCTGGAGAGCCAACAGGAAAGGAACAGAAAGGAACTGATCATGGCAGTTAGTTTACGGGCCATAACGTTGGCTTGTGACAAGACATCTGCCCGCCGAGCTCCACACCCACAGAGCCTCCTGTGCCCCTGACTCGGTGTCCTCACTCCCACACCTCCAACTCTGCCAAGTCCAGCTTGAGGGTGTGGCAGGTGCCACTGCCACACCCACATACTCCACCTACTAGGAAAACTCAACCTGCCCTCCTCAAAGAAAGTCTCTTCTGCATTACAGGGCAGAATAAAAGTGGCAACAAATTTCTCCATTTCTTAATCCCTGTTCATTAGTGAACACACTGTGTACTGATCACACATGCCATCATATGGGTATTTCATTTACAGAGGTGGTGAGGGTGGTCAGTAGCTTCTGGAAGAGAAGCAATGACTCCTCATCTATGACTAGTTATAGATCAATAAGTTTGAAATCCTGAGACAAAATTTCTGGAAAATTCACCTCGATCCTGTTCACTGCAGGAGAAATAGATTCCTATCCAGGCCTCCGGGAATGCACAGGTTTCACACACAGCATCTGTGACCGTGAAACACAGACACAAAGGGCAGGCAGGTGGCCCTCATCTCCTGCCTCCGTATCACTCTCCGCTGCTTCCCCTTCTAATGTTGTAAAGGTAGGGCCTTCAGGAGCTACTGTCCTAAACAAATATGACTGATCCTCAGGCAGGGTTTAAGAAGCTGGTTTTGCGCATTCTGTGCATAATAGTTGAAGGTGGAGTTGGAGTCCCTCTAACACTTCATAAATGTCCTCAGTTTTCATTTGAGAAAGGAGAAGTTTGGTAAACCACCGTGGTTCATGAATTAACCCTTGGTCAGTGTTCATTGGTTCAGTCTCCAGGCCTCCTGCAAAGGTTGTGTGAGGGGCTCGTGACTCAAGAAGTGCTCGCTGGGGAATCAGCGGAGGCAAAAGTAATACACCTGTAATGTCTCTGTGCACCTGTGCTACACGAGGCCTGAGATACAAAGATGAATGAGCCCAGGTCTCTCACTTCAGGGAGCGTCCAGATATACAGACCTCCCATGTTTCCTGCCTTCCTACACTCTTTCGTGCTTCCATCTTTCTTCAGGTCTGAGGTTAACTGGCTGCTGAAGAGAGTTCCTCGTATCAGTAGCTTAGAACGCTATTGAATTTACTGAATGACCAGGCCTGGGCCAAGTTTCAAAGGCCAGGGAGTTCACCTTCTGGGTCCTTCTGCTGTTCCATCGGCTGCTTCCTACCCATGAGCTAAGCATTTACATGCAGCCTCATCTATCTTCTCCATAAGAAAGCCAGTTGATAAACTAATTCACACTCAGGCAGGCTGTTGAACCACAAAATGTTGGCAAGGAAAACAACACTTAATAATAAATCAGCTGAGGGCCCAGTTTCAGTAGCCAGTAAGGACACGCTCTGGCGTAGGGAGATTCCCACGCTTCACGAATCATGCAGCATGGACACCAGTCATTAATGTGACGACAAAGACAGCCTGAGGAGTGAAACCAGAGGAACCCTCTCCTATCTTATCCCAGGCGGTGGAATAGGACTTTTTCTTTTCTGTTGGCCAGTGTTCACTGGATCAAGGACTATGTTTCTGATCAGATCTTCACGTGTAATTTCCTGTTGGAGCTTATGCTTCTGGAAGGTTTTATGCACTGGAAGTGTAGTGAGTGTCTTGTTTTTAAATTGGGTGTGCAATGAATCCAGACATCTCTAAATGGACTTTGGATAAACTTTGGTGTCCAGAGGAAGAGCTGGCCACAGGTTTCAACAGCATACATGGCATGTACTGGGAAGATGTTTGTCGGGCTGCGTGTGCACATTTGTGTCATCTTCCACAAGTATTTACTCCTCCCCTTTCTCAGGAGGGGATGACACATCCCATCCATTGCCCAAGTCCTGGTGGCCTCAGCCATTGTCAGGCTGGGCCCCGAGGCTTGCCAGGCTGATGGGATGTGAGGAAAGTGATGTGCACAGTACATCTAACAAAACTAAAGGATGAGACCAGTTGTAAACAGCAACCAACTAGTTGACCCATGTGTTCCCCGTCCGTGCCAAATCCTACCCCTAAAATGAAGATTTCTTCACCAACTAAGGCCATTTGTGAAAAGAATTTGGAATTTTATATCTCCTGTATACTTGAAATTTATAGATTATAGGATCATTTCACTTATCAAGATAGAAGTACGTAAGCCAATCAAAAATTAACTTTGAAACCAGAGGTGAACACAGTGCAGCCCATGTATTTATTAATCCGCTGTTTCCCCTGAAAGGGGCTGGAGCCAACTCTGTTCTCTGCACTTTTACTGGGGTGAGGTTTAGCGAAAAAGAACACAGGACAATCGACGTCCCCAGGGCCAGAGACCATCCACCACCTTCTTGTTGTTTGGCCTTTTGGCAAAGCGACGCCTCCAAACTTCTTGGCTCCCATGTTACAGCGGACGTCAGGGATCCTCCGGAAGATTGGAGGTGGGAGGATGCACGTCCTCACGCAGAGCCGGCTTTTGTGGGGCGGCCCTCATCAGAGCTCTTTCAATGATAGTTCTCTATATGAAACCATACTTATCTCCTTTTCCCAACATTTTTTCTCACCATAATTATACTAAAACAATTCTAGAATATTCATCAATCAGTTTGTAGCCACCTGGGAGAGTAGCAATACTGAATAGCTATCACATTATATTGTAAAAAGGAAATTGGGGCAGAAAAAAATTAACACTCATCCGTGATGGAGCATCAGTAACTGACATGATGAGGTTGGACCCCAGAGCTGGCAGCAGCCTCCTCCTACCTCATTCCCCCTGAGACGAGACCTGCAGAGCTCTGATCGCCTCTCAGAGCCAGTGACATGGGACTTTCTAATAGGCAAACCATTTCATAATGAGCCCCTCCTGGTCCTACAGTAAACAAGTCTCTTGGGAAGAAGGCCTAGAAACCTTAGCCCTTCTCTGAGTTGATTTCTAGAGTGAGTCCTGTTTGGCTTAATTAAGGTCTCTGTGTATCAGAGAGGTATACAGCTGGCTGGAAATGTTTTCAGAGGCCGATATTCAGACTGGGGAAGGGGCATATTAATTTATTTTTTCTTCCATAGATGAAAAATTCCTCCCTCCTCTTACTGTAGGTCTTTTGTGTTTTTCAATGCACTCAACCTGACTCAGAATCACCCAATCACATGGGCACCCACATTTAGCTACCAGCAGCAAGAACAGAGCAAAACTCATATTCCTCCTGCTCTGGAGATGTTTATAGTCTTTGTATCAAAACTGAAACAAGCAAATGAATGAAAAAATAAAAGCCTGGCAACAAACACCCTAGGAATAAGACTTCAATGGAAATTGAATTTCTTCCATATTCAATCAATATTTAATAAAAAGGGGGAAAGAGCTCGTTAGAAAGGCCCTCTTGTTTCTCCACAAGCCGTCTGTGTGGGATTCCAGAATTTCAGGGAGCTAAGTCCCTGACTGGAAAGTTGTATCTTCTCTTTGCAGCCAGTGAGCACATATCACTTCCGAGAACACACCTCCTCTAGCCTTTGTCCTGGTCCAGACAGCAAAGGGCGGGCCTGCGAGCTGCTTGGGAAGTAAGGAGAGCCAAGCCAACTCTGCAAGCAGCTGGGTTGGTGGAGAGCTGAGCGATTATGCAGGCATATCCTTGAGTTTTATTTTCACTTTGAGCATCGCTAACTAGTCTGTACCAGTCACGGACTTACTGGGGGAAGTGCATTCTACATCATCGGTACTCTCTCTTCCTGAGCAGCGCTTAATGAGTCGAAGGCATTGGAAACTTGTTCCCAGCCAAGCCGATAACCGATGAGTTAAATGACATTTCATCCTCACATGCAGATTTCCTGCCCAAAGTGAATTATTTACAAGGTAGAGCTTGTGGGTTCCAACAATCAGCTGCCTGAGATTTACACCTACACTCAGTCTGTCCTCTCCTGCTGGGAGAATGTGACGTCCCCCACTGCCCTTTAAGATCTGAAGATTTAACAGGAACAGCCTTTCCCCAGGCAGACGCTCCCTTCTCTGGCATGGAACTGAAAAGGCTGCAAGGAGCGGAGCGGAAGCTGGAACAGTGAAGAAGCCATTCCAAGGCTGCTGCTTCCGGCTCTCCTCAGAGGACGTCTCCCGCAGGGTATTGCAAGGGGGGGAAACTAAGAAGAATTTAAGTTCTGGAGACCGTCCTGCCCCATTAGACGGGATTTTGTAACCCTGAGTTTCAGTTAATTAGTGTAATAATTTCCTCCAATATATGTGAAAATCCAAGTTTGTTCCTAACTAAAGTGCCGAGTCCAGAAGTGTGCATAGCCTTCTGGGGAACAGAAGGGTTGAAACATTCTTTCCTTTTCCCAGAATCTTTGGGGGTAGACAAGCCTCATGACTGACAAGGAAGATGGAAATATAACTAAGAGTCCAGAACCACACATATCCACCAGGGGAGCCAAAAGGTAGCTCAGAAACCAATTTAAATAAATTTGCATCTGCAATCCATGATAAAGGGAGCATTTCAAAAGGGTGCAGAAAGGATTGTGTATATGTTTTGTTTTGTTTTTTAAATAGTTAGAATGAGAATAATTGACTACCCATTTGGAAAAAAAATAAAATAAAGATTTCTACTTTATACCACAAACAAAAATGAATTCCTGTTAAATAAGGCCTACGTGTAAAAAATAAAAACCAAGAGTATTGGAAGAAAACATGGGAGAATATTTTTGTAATCCTTCAGTAGGAATAAACAAAATGAAACAATGGGCAAAATGACTACATATTTGGCTATGAAATATTATAATTTTTTTCCAATGAACACCAGACTAAACAAAATTAGAAGATAACTGACAGACTGAGGAGGGCAAACACTTACAATTAGGTATTAACAACCCACATTCAATAAATCCAACAGATTAAAAAAAGTGATGAAAGAGCCTCAGAGGGATAAAGAATATGTGTAGAAAAGAAGTACAAATGGTAAATAAAGCTGTGCAAAGGTGCTCAACCACACTATTGATTAAAGGAAAGGGGGGGTGAGTAATAAAATACCCTTTCTAAATGAGATTTTTAAATGTAATGTATTGCTAGTGCCCACCGCTATTGAGGACTGATGAAATAAGCATCTTCATAATGTCTGACAGGAACAACCAACTGGTACGAACATTTTGGGGCCCACTTTGCATTGTCCAATAAAATATTACATTTGCATTCCCTTTGACCATACAAGCTCACTTTTATGAATCTATCAAAAGATAAAAACATAATAAAGATCCATGTACCGGGGTGCTGACTGAGTCCTGTTTGTAATAGGAAACGTGGCCCACAGCCTAAACATCTATCAACAAGAAAATGGTTTAATAAATGATGATAGATTCATAAAGTGGAATGCCACACTTCCATTAAAATCTGGAAACAACCAAGTTTCCATCAATAGGGGGATGGTTAAATAAATTATAGTGTCACCATTAAATTGAATATTATGTAGCTATTAAAAAGAATGGGACAGAGCCTTATAGAGAGAGATGAAAAAATGTCTGTGCTTTATCAAGTAAATAAAGCAAGTTGTAGACAAATGATAGATGGAAAATAGATGATACATGATACATAAATGATTACATAAGTAGACTGATTGATTGACAGATAATAAATAGGTAGATAGAGTAATCTTATTTATTTAATTTTTTTAAAATTTAGTTTGTGTGTGCCTTAATCTGTTCAGGCTGCTATGAGAAATTACCACAGAATGTGTGGCTTAAACAACAAACATGTTTCTCACAGTTCTGGGGCCCGGGAAATCGAAGGTCAAAGCACTGGCAGATGCTGTGTCTGGTGAGGCCCTGCTTCGTGGTTTGCTGACAGCTGCCTTGTTGCCGTGTCCTGCCATGGAGGACAGCAGAGTGAGAGGCCTGTGTCCCCACTTTCACGGGGACATTCATCCCATCGTGACAACTGCACTCGAATGACCAAATCTAATCCTGATTACCTCCCCAGTGCCTCACCTCCAAATCGTATCACATCGGGAGTCAGGATTTTAACACATGCATTTGGGGATGCAAACATTCAGCCTATGACGCGCCAATGTAAGGAAATATTCATCCCACAGTGGTAATGGTGGGGATCTCTCAGAGTGAATTTGGAGGGAAGGATGTTCTGTGTGTGTTGTGTTGTGTGTACACTGTGTGTGTATGTATGAAAGACAGTGATTCCACAGACTCAAGACTCACGAACCCTAAGTAGCTCCATTTTGTTCTCAAGTGCTCACCTTCCTGCTCCAGGAAGATATTTCAGTGCACACTTCCCTCCCAGAGTGTTGGGTGGGGTGGAGTCCAACTGGCTTCCATTCAGCAGAGCAGAGACCCTCCCCACACCTGGTTGGGGATCGGGGCCTCTTCTGTCCCATTCTTGCTCCTGCAGTAGCACCCCATCGGCACAGAGGACGCAGAGCCTGCTTCTGCCACTCCTGGCTCACGTGTACCCACGGGACCCTCTGGGAGGCTGTCCCAAGGGCCTGTCTCTACTCCCTCTTTGGGCTCCTTATGCTCCGTCCACAGAGCTTCCCTCCATGCTCACATCCCCCAGATCTTCCTGGGCCTTTGTTACCTCCTTACAAGGGTATCCATGGGGCAAGAGGAGGAGCCGAGCACAGCGTCCAGGGTCAGGGACCCACAAGAACTGTGCGCGCCTCTCCCCATTCAGCCCCTCCGATTCTGAAATCTCCAAGAAATCTTTGTCTTATCAAGAGTGGGTGCATGGCTTTTACTCACTGGCCATTATAACAAATACATTTTTATAACATGAGCAATTTGTTTTCCCTGAATTCTAGACTTTGGGAACTCTAAAGCCAAGATTAAATTGTTTCCCTCATTGTTTTCTACCAGTGTCACCTCCTCCCTAAGCCAGGAATGCAAAATATAAAAGATAATTATGTGGGAAAGGACACGGAGTCCAGAAACAATCGGGGGTGTCGAAGTTGGGTTAAGATTTTTAACTACCCAGCAGCCACATGTGTGGATGCCCCAAGCCCCCTGTCCTCGTCTTTTTATTCTAGCGTCCTTCAGAAACAGAAACAACATGACAAAAAGAAACGCGTGCCGGTCTCAGCGAGCGCTGAAGGAGTCAGCGATGAGGCAGGTGACGTGGAGGTTTTCCATACCCACCACCTGGGAGGAAACCTAGCAAGTTCTCATCACCATTTCTGTTCTCCGAAAGCCCTCCGGCCTCGGCACTCACCTGGGCTCTCTTCTCAGACCCTCCCCATCCCCAGGTGACCCTGCTTCTTCCTTCCTCCTCTGATATGCGGAGTGGCTTCCTCTCCCGGAGGCACCAGGGTATCAGCAAGGGAACATTTTAAGTGGAAAGAACAGCTTTGGGCCCAGAAGAAAAAAAGACAAAGGAAAAATGATTTCTGACCTGGGAGCAAGTATCACTGGGAGTCTGCACAGTGTGTTGGGTGCAGTATCTCCCTTGTCTCTGCTTAGTGTCGCTGGCCCTCCGCCCTCAGAGCCTGGCTTCTGGGACCCATGTGCGACACTATGTCACTGTCACTAGGGCACCAGCTTTCACAGGATTTGTGTCCCATGGGGGCCAAGACACTCTATTGCTGTTTGACATCAGAGCAACATGAGTGACTGTGTGTCCCGGTGCCCAGCGATGCTTCCAAACCCAGATTCCTTCTCATATGACAGTCACTGCACTAAACTTCTCACCAAATTCTCTTCAGCAGCCAACGTCACACCAGCACTCTTTCCACAAAACAGGAAGATCCTGCCAGAAAAAGCAGCAGGCAGCAAAATAGTCTTAGTATGTGGTTCAGGGATTCCCTTTCCTTCAAAATCCAATTAAAGGCTGGCAAATAGAAATCCTGTTCAACTTAGGTTTTACAAATCAGTTTCCTATTTTATTTATGGCTTCACTTTTAATTCACTGATGTTCTGCTCCCTCCCTCCCTCCCTTCCTTCTTTTCTTTCCTCCTCCCTCCCTTCCTTCCTTCACAGAATTGCCTGCACTCAACTAGTGCAGAAACTCAGAATGAAGCGATTGAGAACCCTTCTAAATTCTGTTTGTTTCAGAAGTACTTGCCATCTCTTGGGGGATTTGGCTTCCCCTGTTGGAGGCCAGATGGTCAGAACAGTGCTGAACCTGGAACCTTAAGAGGCTGTGGGTCTGGGGACATCTGGAAACTTGGATGCTTAGTGTCTGAGTTCATGCCAGGAACTAGTCACTCAGTCCACAGCAGCAGAACAAGTGTAATGATCCGATTTCTTAGAGCCACTGTCACCTTCATCTATATATTTGCTGGTGATTTATTAATATCTGTTCCACCTGTCTCAATCTGCTGGAGACCTTGTATTGTTGAATTCGTTCTACAGAGTGGAGAGAAATGAAGGGAGCAGATGGGATTATGACTTATTTTGTGATGTTGAATTTATAAAAAGATCTTTTGTCAGACATTGCACAGCAGTTTGTGGGATGAAATTGATCCTATGAATAAAATTGCTAACCTCACCTAAAACAGGTGCTTTATTTAAAGAAGGATCGATGAGGCTTGCTAAATATTATCTTTAGTGTTGATAAAAGCTTTTCATAATCTCAGGCTGCAAACATGGGATAAGTGGGCAGCTCTGGTGTAGCTGACAGCCGGAGACAGCTGATGACGTCACCCAGATGTCAGTGTGGCTGAGCCGGTCTC
Source organism: Rhinolophus sinicus (assembly GCF_057876585.1). NCBI lineage: Eukaryota > Metazoa > Chordata > Mammalia > Chiroptera > Rhinolophidae > Rhinolophus > Rhinolophus sinicus. The sequence goes on along the minus strand of NC_142504.1, from coordinate 115,858,764 downwards.
TAGGCTGTCTCCAGAATGTCAGTCCCTTCTACTGTAACTTGGAGTGGGAGAAAGGTTTGTTTCCAATGCGTGAGTCTACACTTTGGACACATCTCCCAAGGATCATCATTTGTGACTTAGACAGCAAATCACTTAGCTGTGTAACAAAAATCACTCTGGAGGCTGAAAGGCCACACCCCTTGGCTCTTGGCTCCCTGCCCAGTGGTCTCATGAGCTCCGACTTTAAGGGGAATGCTGACCGGCCTATTGTTTTGGTGCTGATTTTTTGTGGCAAGGTCCGTGCATGCGGTTTGCTTCACAGCTCACATGCACTCAACTTCCATCTGTCGCCCTTTGCACAGGGCTGAGAGGGGCTGCAAGAAGCCAGTCCATTGTACATTCTGTGGCCTTTAGGTTTGGGGGTCTAGCCTTGTCAGAGAGTGACTCCAAGACACCTAGCTATCCTGAACTCGAAAGTCCCAATATCATCTAACAGGGTTAATTTCTATAAGCAAAATCCTCAACCTCCCCAAACAGAAACATCTGGAAAGAAAACATGGTCATTGGATATCAATAAACATTAAATTTTATCCTATCATTGTTCATTACATTCACCAAAAATGTTTTCCCCCTTTTGTCTGAGTTTTGAGTCACCTAAAAATACAGAAGAATTATAGTAAATAACACATTTCTGTGCCATGGAACTTCATATTATGAATTCACCTTTCCTAAGATAAAAAGAACTTAAGGGGGAATCAGATTGTAGAGAGATCAGCAAAATGTTGCTCACTTTTTCAAAAGAGCTCTGTGAAGAGAGAGAAGCATTGTGACTTTTGCAATAAGAATGTCCGCTTTGCCCTTGCGTTTCACTCTTCCCCTTTCCTGTTCAGGAATGTTCTAGAGGAGAGTCACAGACGCCACCCAGTCCACGAAACCTGCCCTGTGAGTGGAAACAGCTGCCAGTGCAGAGCTTCTTCATTAGGACATCAAGCCTGTAGTCATATTTTCAATCGCTGCTGTAACTTCTCTCCTTACAAGTGCTTTCACTCATCCCGGGACCACCTAAGGCTCCGTGCGGTACACAGAGGCACAGTTTGAGACATTTCTGTGATGTTCTGTACATCAGACTTGCTAACAACCTGTCAAAGTCATCCTGACACCAAACTGAGAAGCTGATGGTTTGGGTAACATATTAGAGTAGATGAAAAAAACAGAAAAAGGTAGTCCTCATTACTGTAATAAAACCAGCAGAGACACACTGAGAATCAATTACTGATTTGTGACCTAATGAACTCAGTCCCAGTCAAATAGAGAACTGCACCGAGCCTCTTACATTATCAGATGATTTAGGATGGAGCACTGTCTGAAGTCGGCCACCAAGTCGAGGCAGATCCGTTTCCTTAAATCGTAGCTGACTTAATTACCTTGTTCCTGAGTGCAGAGATCAAATGGAGCAACTTAAGGTGCTAAAGCTCTGCGCCAGCTGGAAATGAAAAGGAAATAATTAACACCAACAAGAAGCTCGTCTAAGGTTGTGACACCTCCTGACAGAAGCGAGGACACTCAAAGTTACGGCGGGTGCGAAGTCCTTGACTCGCCCCCTCTGGCCGCCTTGGTGGATTGTCCAGGTTGGCTGTGGCAGCCAAACCTGAAGAGTCCCGTCAGATCAGCTGGACTCAGAAGTCACCATGCAGCCGGGGACCCGAGAGTGAACCGCCTGAGGATGTGTGTGCAGATGGCAGGGCTCCCTGGTACAAAGTGAGGGGACGATGGAGGCGTGACTCTTATTCCACAGACCACATTCATGTGTACCAGAGAAAAAGATTATAATGAAGATTCTAATTAAAGACACACACACACACACAGAGTTTTTGTCACTGATGAAACGTTTGTTTTTGTCTTTCATCTCCTAGAGACATGTCCAGACACTGCTGTCTTGCAAAACAAGTAGAACCCATGAGACAATTGTCCACAACCACACAGGTAGGCTGCCAGCTTATGGAAAGGCACTTGTTACCATTTTTTGAATTAAATTCTTGAGAGCCATTTTGCATCTCATTTGTCACTGTAGTGTCCTTCTGCCACACAGAGAGGTGGCAAGGACACCAAACCAAAATATGGCAGGCAACTCTGTCGCCAGACTAGGAGATAGAAGCCTGGTGACATGGTCCCCCAGTGTCAGGGAAGTCCACAGGAGCTGCAGCCCCAGTGACAGCAGTGCGGGCTTTAGGGCCACGCTCCCTGCCCCTCCCATGCAGTTCTAATCACCTTGCTGAGTGTCTCCATCACCTGCACTACTCCACAGGCATGCTGGGGAACGGACACTTGGCTCTGTCAATACAGAGCTCTGGGGAGTCAGCAGTGTGCCACTCACAGTGGGGTGAGGGGGTGAATCAGCCCTGCCAGCACCACGTGTGGCAACATCAGACTGATGACACTTCATGAAGGGGGTGAGAAATGATGACTCATCAGCGGGAAGCTTGCACACAAATGAGTCACAGCTGGAAGAGAATTGGACATCTGGGCGTTTGAGCAATGGGTTGTGAGGGTGGTGTGTCGGGGAGCAAGGAACCCCCACACACACTGCAGCCACACTCCATGAATTGGGTACAGGGAGGCGCACCCCCCCCACCCCCCACAGACAGTAGACAAGTCACTGAAAGCATTGCTTCTCGGAGCCACATGTGCAGAAGCATCGCCTGGCTACATGCAGGTTCCGATTCACAGGTCGTGATTGTACAAGTCTATCAAGTCCCAGACGATGTTTCCAGCTGCCAGTCTGGGGACTGCCTTGGAGCAGCAAGACCTTAAAGACTGCTCCTCCTCACAGGTCCTTACCATAGGGCAGACCTCCTAACTAAATCCTATGAGGACAGTCATAGTAAGTCCTAGAGCAACGTGCCACCCCAAAGGCAGTGGACGGGGTCGGAGGAGCACCAGGCTCCTGGGCTGGCCCTGTCTTCAGGCCCCTTCAGGGCCCCTTATATAGGCAGGCCAATAGGTGGTGAGGCGTAGAGCAGATTTCCCCAGGAGATGCAGGGCAGAACCTGGTCTAGTCCCGGCAAGCACAGCACAGCGAGAGCAAACCCAGCCAGGCTCGTCTACCCGGCCCCCACTGCTCAGTTCCCTCGCTGTTGGTTGAGCATGACATGGGACCAAGGTACAGTCATGGAGGGTAATGTTGAAACCAGGAAACAGAGTGCTGACCATGAGGCAATGGCTTGTCCAAACACCTTGCATAATAGATTGATGGAGGTGTCTAATGGGCTCCTTCCTGAACTGCCAAGAAGAATTACATGACACCTAGAAATAAGATAAAGAGGGAAGGGCCATTTGGCACAGGCAGCCACCTTCACTAACCAGCATCTCTGTTGAATGAGAGCCAGGCGCCTGGCTGGGCTGCTGCGGCCACCAGGGAGAGCAGGCTGAGCCATCATTCGATGCTGCTCTGTGGCGTGCAGCCCTGCCCTCCTGAAGGCTGGGTGATTCATTGGATTTAATATTGTCCCGAGTCTCACTCCAGGGAATGCTGCAGGAACGGTTTTTTGTGTGTGTGGTTTTTTTTTTTTTTTTTTTAAAAAAAAAAAAGCACAGTCATTAAAAATAATCTGTAGGCTCCATCCTATAAAAGAGCTTCTTTACCACCTACAGCGATAGCAGCCACATAGTTCAATTGCTATAGGGTCACTGGGTACCTGATGGTAAGGGCCACGTTGTGTATTGTTTCACCTTTACTCCCCCCTTATACTGAGACTTCACCAGGATTAGGGCTAAAATCCTCCATGTGAAAGGCCCGGAATGGGAGATGCAGCCTCTTCACTTCTCCCCTCACTAACATGGGGCCTAAAATCACGTCCCCTTGGTGGCTCCCAAGTCCCTCCACGATGAGGCTGGTTTACAGGAGGGAAGAGGACGCTCTGGATGCTCTCCTTCATCACCAAAGCCCACACAACTGCCCAGGCAGACGTTTCCTGGTGTTTAAAATCTCTCCAACTTTCCTCTCCTTCTCTGCATTTCTAACTAGAATGGCTGCCACGGGAGTCATGTGCCCTCCCCCATCTTGACGGGAAAAGAAGTTTCTTTCTGTCTCAGCTTGGGCTGTTCCCACTGTTTTCTGATACCCACACGCGGTCCATCTCTTCCAGATTCTGATGCTCTTTCCCACTCGCTACCTGAATCAAATAGCCACACTTTTGCTTTTCCCTTCATGCTACAAGGTATTATCCTCTGAAACATAATACGTATGTGTTTTAAATTCCTTTCTGATTGCATTTAGACCTCAACCAGTACTTGCAGCTTCTACCTCCTTTAAGTTTAAACAGGACAGACAGCAAATCTCTGAGAGAACCAAGGGGTCGTTGATGTAATGATCTCCAAAGCAGGCCAACGCCTGAATGCAGACTTTTGGACGCTGACTTCCGGATGCAGACTTCCGGAATGCTTTAACCTGATGCTGACTTTGGTACAGGGAACTTCAGGAGGAATCTACCAACATCAAGTCCAGGACCGCAAGCCACTTATGTCTGACAGAAGCACCCCATGCACATGCTGGACAGTGCAGCTCTGCCCCATGGTCCTGTGCAGAGATAATGTTTACAGAAAACAAAAACGTGATTTAGGAAGCCCTCCGCCACCCTATGCACACAGAGGATTCAGTAACAGTGCACTTGCAACTCATGAATTTGTTTCCCCCAGAAGTGCCCTCAAGCTCCTCTGGTCACTCTGCACATCTCGCCCCTCAGGCCTCTGCCACCCACCAGACTCTGTGCCCAGGGCCCCCCAACCCACCGCACTCACCAAGGCTTTTCCCCCAGACCTCTACCGGGTCATGCCTGGTTGTGATGGTTTCACATTCCCAGTAACCCGCTTCAAAGAAACTTACAAGTAGGGAAGTGTTTCTTCAAGGTGTGTCACTTTCAAAAAAAAAAAATCACATTTACCATTTTTCTTCTATGTTCATGGTAGTCCATGTAAATTGTAGAATATTTGTAAAATACTGAAAAGCACAAGAAAACTGAAATTCCCTGGTGCTCCCACGCCGGAGATAAGCATGGGTACCATTCTGTAGGCTCACCTTCCAGTCTTCCCCAATCCTATTTTTAAAATAACACAAGATGTACTATGAGACCTCTTGAAAGCTGCCACACACGAGCCTTAGAAAATGCTTTAGAATATTCTGTCCTTTCTGCTCTTTTGGAATTCTCTGCTTTAATCTCTTGGTCTGGGTTTTCCTCCTCTCCTCATTCCTCAGATAGTTTCTGGTCTTTTGTTCTGGGCCTACTTTTTTTTTTTTTTCCCAAGCCAGTATATTCGCTCCTTTGGCTTTAATTAATATTAATAGATGCTATTAACTTCAAATTTTGTATCTCTGGTTCTGAGCTCTCTCCCAGATGCCAGAACCCTGTCCAGTTGCCTCCTGGAGATCTGCAGAGTGTGGAGCTGGCGTGAGCCAACTAATCATGTCACTTCTTTCCAGGAGCCTGTTCTGCCTCGTCTCTGCTAAAGCGGTCACCCTGTTTCCAAGCTGGAGCTCACCCCTGATTCTGTGCTGTCCTTTCTTCATGTCCACGTAATTGCGAAATCACCTCAACGCTACTTCAGAAATCTCTTGCAAACCTCACCACTTCCTCATGCTGCTACCAGTGCCTTAGATCAAAACTGTCACCAATTTCTTCTTTATACTTCATTTTTCTAACTACAAATGTAATTCGTTTCCAGTAGGGAAAAAAAAGTCAACACAAGGAATATCTAAAGGTGGCACCAAAAATTCTTTATAAACTTCACCTCCAAAATTAACTACTATTAATATATAGATGAATACTAGAAATTACTACCAAATGAGCTTACTGTTTTGTTAGATGCATTGTGGCCATGATGCTTCCCAGGTCCTTTTATATTTCCATACATCCATTTTACTTGCTACATGATATTCCATTTTATAATCAGTGCACTAGTCAGTTAAGCAACCCCTTAACACTGGATATGTATCAGTCAGGTTCAAAATAGAAAATAAAACCACTCTAAATATTTAAAACAGAGGAAATTCAATACAAGGAATTGGTTTCAAAGATGAGTCAAGAGCTGGGGAGACAAACAAGGGATACTGAAGCAATTCAGAGACAGCAACAGCAGGAAGCAACCATGATCCTATCAGATGATCGGGCTTACAGATACCTATTAGCTATGCCTCTTGCACACTTTTAGGGGTGGTTCTAGGGATTACATGTTCTAGGAGCCTATATATCCTAAATCCTACCAAGTATTTACTGATATCCTACTTTCTTAATGTATCACGATCTCATCAGAGGTAATATTGTGCTGATGTACACAAAATATTGGAAGCTTATAGCAACATAATTACATTTGGTGCCCTACACTAGCCTTTGTGTTATTATTGCCACAAATATCCATCTATATATGTTATCAATCCCACAACATGGTATTATACTAATAATTTTTGCTTTAAACATCATATACCCTACAGGAATTAAGAAAAGAAATATATATAGCATATATGTGTGTGTAAATATTCATATACAAACACATATTGTGTACATCTTATTTTACCTAAATTTACCATTCCTGGCACTCTTCCTTCATTTCTAAAAATCCAGTTTTCATATGGTGTCATTTCCTTCAGCCTGAAAAACAACCTTGCTGGTAGTGCAGCTCTGCTGGAAACAAATCTCTCCATTTTCAGTTATCTGAAATGTTTTTATTTCATCTGCATTTTGAGGGATAGTTTTGCTAGATACAGAATTCTGTTAATAGTTGTTTCCTTCTTTAACTAAGTAATTCTGTTGTCTTCTGGCCTTGCTGCTTCTAACAAATGGTCAGTTGCTATTTGATCACTGTTCTTCAGCACATAATACTTCATTTTCTCTAGCTGCTTTCAATATTTTGCCTTTATCTTCATGTTTGAGAAGTTGGGCTTTGATATGGCAAGGTGTAGCTTTCTTCGATTTTTACCCTGCTTAAGGTTCATTGAGTTTCTTCCATTTGTAAATTAATGTTTTGCACAAAATTGGAGACAAAAGGAATCCCAAACTCTTTAGAAAGGCATACCAAATACTTTAGGCTCCATTCTGTACCGTGGCTTTGCTTCTGGCCACCCTCTCACGTCTCCTGCAGTCTACCCTAGCCCCGCCCCCACCCAGCATAATGCATGATTTCATGTGTCTCTGCTTTTGCTTATGCTGGGAATTGTACTGGAAACGCCTTTCTCCCAACCCCTTTTCAAATTACCAACATCCTACTTTCTCTTTAAAGCCCAATGCAGGGGTTTCCTTGTCTCATGCTTTTCCACAAAAGCCCTGGCAATAGGATATCTCCTTCTCTCCCCATCAGCACCTGCTTTTTCTCTTTATAACAGCACATGAAATGCATCATTGTAATTATAATTTTGCATGTTCTCCCATTTGGCTTTTGTCAATGACAAGAGTTGTCTCTTATTCTTCTTGTAGGCCTTGTACCCAGCACACTGCCAAAGGCATCGTATGTGTTCAATAAATGTTTACAGGCTAATTGGATGAATAAATGGATTAACTGAATTTACGGAAGACTATGAGGTAGTGTTTCTAGGGCCCTTTGTAAGGAGAAATAAAATGACATTCATCCTCACAGTTTAACTTGATGGTGAATACTAGTGTTTAGATTTTGATTGAGGACATGTAGGCGCCTAGAAATCTTCAGGGAAAAGCTCTCAGGTAACTCATGGTTTCTGAACGGAGGCCAGCAATGAGTTTTAAATCTGTGATAAGTATATAAAAGTGGGAGCAATCCTTTTTTTATTATATATTACCTCCCCAGTCATTATGAAATCATTTCGTATTCATTGTGATAACACCAATCATTAATGTACTCATTTGGCATTCATATGACTCTCTTATGCACTTCGATAGGAATTCTGTTATAATTAAGCATTAGTTAATGTTAATAGTAATGGACGCTTAAAATAATGTGCTACCAAATAGGGTCATCGACAGCAAAGGGATCAAGGTATGCAGGCATGAGTGACACAGGAGCAACCCCTCCTATCGGGAAAAGTTCCTGAGAGAGTAGAATGGAGTTTGAGACACTGTAGGGATACACAGGCCCCTCAGCCCGGGATGAGAGCCCAAGTCTGATCTACCTCTTTCTGAGAAAACTTGATTTGAATTTAAGAAGAAAATGGTGACAACGTGGCATTTGATTCAGCATTTTTCTTTCAGTTTATATGCATATCATCTATGGCCTAAATTATGTATCTCCTAGTTGCCCCATTTACAAGCAGTATTTTTCTGTTAGAGAGAAAACCTGATTTTCCTAAAGGACTGTTGTAGAAAGGGATTGGGGGAAAGTGTCAAAATAAAATGTATGATCATCCTCAGATCAAAGAAGTGACAAATGGTCATTAGTTAAAGGTGAGCTGATGACCTGTAACTTCAAATAGGGTCATTGTGAAACATGAAATGAAAATCACAATCTGAACTTCCCGGACTTATTAGGCTCAGGTACACTTCTGTGCAGTGCTGATGAAGGTGGAGCGTGTTTCCTCCAGAGCACGCGTGGGTTCCTCTCCAAGGTGGCCCTTGTCATTATCACGCCAGGAATTGCAGGATTTGTCAGAATAGGTATCAGGCTTCAGTCCTCCACCTCATCCCTCCGAGACTGGTGCCTGGATGTGACATCCTCCCTTGCATGAACACAGACACCAGGAGAAGAAGAAAGCCCATCAGAAGGAATTCTACAGTCAGTGGCTACCTGAGACATGGGACTCCCTGGGAGCTCCAGCTCCAGAGGCCGTGGTGGGATCTTACAACAGCCTTGGACTTGCATCCTCTAAGTCTCCTCTGGCCTTGTACTCAGGAAAGAAGGTAGGTACACATTCCCTGTGTCCCTACAGACACCAGCAGGGCCCCCCATCGGTAAAACGCCACTCCTATCTATCTGCATCAGCATGCCTTGTTAGTCTACAAAGCAATGAGAATAGCTTTTTCAATAACAATTCACCTTCACTCTCTGCTGCAGTCAGATGTAAAAGGCACAGCAAGGGTAACACATGGACCCCACCTCACCCCACTGGGCAACCCACTGATTGCTGAGCCAGAGAAAACATTATGCTTGTTTGGTGGGGAGGAGATGGGGAAACATTGGAGCACCAAAAGGGGAAGAGAGAGAATAACCACCAGTGGGGCAAGAGCAAGACCAAGAGCCAGCCGCAGACCTGCCTAGACACTGCTCCCTGAGGTCAAGGTCCACTGCTGCGCCCTTCATGGCTGACGGCCGTCAGGATGGCTGTAGGGTGGAAGGCGCCAGAGTGGCTCTGCACGGAGGACTTACCGATGGACACGGGGCCCCCTGGCCTTGGCACTCGGGTTTCCAGGTGGGAAGCACAGACACGGCTCCGTATCTCTAAGATAATGAGCCCTGCCTGGGCCTGATGAGGGCTGACAGGACTGAGCTGGGGGAATCAGGGCTGTGGGCGCGCCATGCAATCCCACAACATGTGCTCCCCACCTAGCAGTAAACTCCTCTCTCTCGTTTAAGGAAGTCCTTCACACGAGATCCACTGGTCCCAAACACTTGTCTAACCCACATCAGCATGGAAAATCCTAGACTGCCGGAGCTGGAAGGCCCTCTAGATGGTCCCCTCCAACCATTCGATTTTACCAGTGTGGAAACTGAGGCACTGATGGAGAAAGATGCACTGTTGGCACTGTGTGGCCCTCGAGGCATTATTCTCCCTGTGTCCCCTCACCCCAGCTAGATGTTTTCTCAAGCACAAGCCGTGTTCCGAATCTGTGACAGGGGGAGGGGACTATGGCCTGCCTGCCATGCTCAGCCAAGGGGTTCAGAGAAGAGACAATGGAGGCGGCAGACTCTGGAAAGGGTGTCGGGGATAGCATGTCCAGAGGTACGGGTTACTGCGTGCGATTCAATGGCGCCCGCACTTCCCAGCATGCTGCCATCCCCCACAGGCGACACCAGTCTGTTCCCTGGCCCAGCCACGTTGGCCACAAATCCTTTTTATTTGCCTTTTCCTCCATAACCCAGCGACTGCTCAAGGCTCCTCTCAGAGCTCGCCAGCAGCTGCTTCCACTACGACCATGGACACCAAAGCCATCACAGCACAGGCTTGGAGTTCTGCCCAGCGTTTGTCCCTTTAAATTCTGTGCAGCAAGAAAACTCTACACACGATCCACCTTAATCATCACAGAGCTTCTCCTGGCCTCTACCATACCATGTCTGGGAAAACCATAAAGTAGAAATCTTTAATTACTCAGAAAGGTCACGCTTCAAATTGTATATTTAATCTGGATTTAAAGAAGTGTGTTCTATGAAGAGTTATGTGTGGTGTCTAAACACCTGCTCCTTCCATTTGTCAAGATAAGAGGGCCCTCCCAGGCACAGACACACAAATAAACCAATTACACTTAACGCCAGCTACCTTCTTGTTCAGAACGGAAGGATTTCAGCACCTGTCCAGAGCCAGGTGACTCTCCCATGGTGCCAGCAGCAGCAGTGGCATTAAGGAGCCACTTTTCACCTACCTTGATGACTGAGTGGGAATGTGGGGTATTTTAAGATGAAAATTTCTGAGGATACCTACTTACCTGCCTTTCTTTTTTCCTTCTCCTCCTGCCCTCCTTCCCTTCATTTTTAGACAAAAGTCTGTTAAGCAGACACGGGAGGCACATGGAGACAGTGGCCAGCAGGTGAAGCCACCTGGGAGGATGTCAGGGGAGTGGACAAGCAGCAGGCAGGGTCAGGGTCTCTGCAGGGGAACGAGTACATGTGTGAGAATCTCATCATTTAAGTCCGTGTAACAGGTGCCAGTGGTCTGACTGGTGGAGGAGGCAGGTACACATATGCAAAGGGGATAACTATAATAAACGCTGAGGTGCTGGGTTCTGATTCAATTTATGTGTGTACAGTCATGGTCATAGATGGATGGATAGATAGACAGATTGATGATAAATACATAGGCGTATGAAGAGACAGAACGGTGGGGATGTGTACACCTATATCTTATACATGTTGTTGCACACTTACAGACATACATACTTTAGCTTTGAGGACCCAACAGCAACAGTCCTGCCATAGCACTGATTACACCTACCACCTAATTTTTGGTTTTTGCATATGATGCTCCAATGAAAGGACAGAGATTCTTTGGAGAAATAACTGAGAGCAGACTGGGGCAGGAGACGAGCAAGATAAGCTTGGAATCAATTTTTGTACCAGAAGGAAATAAATTCCCCAAAGAATAATAAGGACATATCAAAAAGACAGAGAAATCAGCTTCAAGGTATTGCTACTGACCAAAGCTGGATAATTTGAGAGTCAGAATTAAGAGTGATAGTAAAGGATTATATCCTTTGGATGAAATAGTCCTCCAAGTGACCTTTACATCCATTGGATGAAATAGTCCTCTAAGTGACCACACAGATATAAATAAATGACTATAGAGAGAGAAGGAAAATCTCTTCCTAATATTAGAAGCCAACTAATAAATGTGGTAACACTGATGTCATTAGAAAATCACCATTTGGCAACCATCACAGTAATAATTAAGTCAGGTAAGAACCATCAGTGGTGCAAAAATGAGGCCATGAAAGTTGGAGAGAGGCTTTTATATGCTCTCAGAGTAGCTATCAAAAAACCCCTTGGTAATTACACTGGAGGGTAGACAGTGACGATTCAATGGAGGAGTTTGGCAAATCTGCAGTAGCAGGGCAAGCCCACATCCTGTGCTCCCTCACCTTACCTGTGCAGGTAAGATGCAGTGAGAGGAGTACAGACATCCCTTCTGTGATATTCCAGCCAAAGGTGCATGGCCTGGCGCCATAAACCTTGGCTCCATGTGAGGAAACATCACACAAATCCAAATTAAGGGATGATTTACAAAAATACGTGGCTCACAATCTAAAAAAAAAAAAAGATCATGAAAGTCAAGGAAACTGCTGCAGGTTGTAGGATTCTAGAGAGATGGGACAACTCGGTGCCACCTGTGATCTCTTTCCAGAATGTTACGTGGTTGCCATCATACAGTGTGTAGCCATAGGGAAATTCTACTTGAGCAGACCGACAGATAGTCAGATAACACGCATTACTGTTTTTGTGTTTATGGGGCACAAAATATTAAGAACATTTTTCATTTCCCTATACTCTAATGTAGTTGTGTCTGTTTGCTTTCCAGACTGATTATTAGTAATAAGGACGGAGGGCGGCAGGGAAGGAGAACTTGGCGATCTGTATGCCTGAGTCCCTGATGGCCTCTGGCCAAACTAACACACCCTTGCTGCTCTCACTTCAATAAGTCAGTGTTGAAACTCCAGCATGATCTCACATATGTGAGGAATCGGAAGCAGTCAGACTCGGAAGCAGAGAGCAGAACCGAGTTTCCCAGAGGCTGAGGACAGGGGACACGTGGATGCGATGGCCAAAGGGCACAGTTTCAGTGACACGAGATGAGTAGGTTCTGGAGACCTAGTGTGCAGCAGAGAACAAGAGCTCACAACACTAGTGTACACTTCAGGTTCACTAAGAGGGAGATCTCATGCTATTATACATGCTCTTACCGTAAAATTGTTGAACAATAATAATAACCAAGGGGGCCAGGGAAACGTATCAGAGGTGATGGGTATGTTTATGGCCTCGATGGTGGTGATGGTTTCACAGGTGTGCGCTCACCCCAAATTCATGCGTTAAATATGTACAGGTTTTCATGTCATCATACTTCAGTAAAGTGTTTTTCTGTGTGGGTTTTTTTGTTGTTGTTGTTGTTTTTTTTTAAGTATAATAAGGGCAGAATAACAGACTCAAACCATGACAGCAAGTATTGCCATAGCTGATGGAAATTTAAAGCATCCAAAGAAAGTATTTAAGGTTTCTTTCCCCTCTTTAATTTGAATATAGTACCATGAAACATTTCAGTGAAAACAACCTTGGAAACACAGAACCTATTCACCCAGGGAGAAAAGCGTTTTGTTTTTTCTGTGCAAGTAGATTATGTTCCTATTTTCCTCCATTTCACAATTTGCATGAGAAGCCGGGTCCCGAGCTGTGAGGGACTTCTCAGGGCTCCTGCAGGGGCTCGCTGCATTTCTCCTTCAGGAGCTAAACAGCGCTGACTGGAACAGCAAATACATGGGTCTGGTAGCAAACCTCACCCTACAGGGCAGAGTATTTTTTTAAAAGACAGAAGTTTTAGAGGATCCGTTTGAGGTTGGAATAGAATTTACGTCAGCATTACCTATGCAAATGAATAGCATACATGGTATGTATGTTAAAGGGATATTCACTAAGATTAAAAGAAAATATTCTCAGTTATTCAGAGACTGTCTTCATATGCCATTTTCTGAAATTGAATTGTAAGGGAAAGCAAGCAAAGTGATTATTTGTAAAGTCTTAGCTAGTTAAGGGTGGCCCTCACTGGGTCCCTTCAGTCGCCTGGTTCAAGGTGTGCAGCTGAAAGAAACAAGCCCGCATTTCCTCTGAGACTCTGCTACTCAGAGGTGGTCCACGGGCTGGCAGCACCGCCATTGTCTGGGGGCCCCGGACCCCACTCCAGACCCACTCATCATGGTCTTGACGAACATGTGAACATTCAAGTGCATTGTTCCATCCCAAGTGACTGAAGTTTTGCTCCACTCATTTGTAAAGAGTGAGAAAAGTTCGTGGTTCACCATGATGTAGCATGTTCTCCCCAGGATTTTTGACCACTGCAGAGGAGCAGGAAATCTCCCCTTGGCCATCACAGAGAGTCTTGGGCTGATCAGCAATTCGTTACACACTTGGCCTCTTCTAACTGCTCCACATGTGGGTTTGAGATCCTGTTGGGCTACTGGATGGGGTCCGCTGCTCCCCACCTCCGCTCCTCTCCCAGGTTCTTTCAGAGTCTAGAGGAGTGAAATGCGGGAAGAGAGGAAGGGAAGCTTCCTGCTCAGCAAGTTGGCCAAATTGATCCTAGATCCCAGGAGGTGGCAACTCACAGTGGCACCCAATTCAGTTCCCTTCAGCAGTTGACATCATGGAGGAATTCTGACACAAAGACACTAATAATTCATCACATGGGTCATGTCACAATCCTTATCTAAAAGTACAGTCTTTATATTTAACACACAGCCAGCTCTATGCAGAAGTCATCCTGAAAATTAATCTTTAGCATGATTCTTCTAGTAGCATCTCCAGATGTTATGCAGAGAAGGAGAGAGAATTTCTCTTTCCTTCCTACAAATTTCACACACACACAAAAATAACACAAGAGGGCCTCTCCCACCCCAGCTATTTAATTATAACTATGTTCCTTATTCACCATGTACTGCCTCTGAAATAATGCGCTTTTCTATACAAAGAGCCCCCAAACGGTGGCTGATGAATTAATTCACTAGAGAAGAAAACTCAGAGAGAGAGAAAGAGAAGAGAGAGTGAGTAGAATGTCAGTCTCAGAGGCTCAGAGGGGTCTGTGTCATCCATTGCTAAAAGTCACAGGGACAAATTGTTTTGAAAACAGTTTCTGTTTATCCTTGATAAACACGATATTTCTACAACTGGACCAAAATGGAAGATCAGAGGGAAGTGATACTGGGCTTGGGGCTCAGCAGCACCAGCACGCAGACATTCCCAGCCCAAATGCGTTGCAGTAAGGAAGAAGCGCCTGGTGTCACCTGAGAGAAGCAAAGTGGCTCATGGGTGTTGGCTGACGTGGCCAGAGGCACTGGACGTTCCTGCAGATGCCAGAGATAAGAGTGTCAGAACACCGTGGACACGGGGAAGGACTTTCTGTTTTTCATCAAGGTCTGTATTTATAACCCAGGAGAAGACTCAGACTGAATTTGTGATCATACATCCCCAAGTCCAGCCGAGCTGGACAGCCCTCATAGTTAGTGGCTCTGTCTTTTGAATTAATTGTATTTTACTTCTCTAACCGCCTCCCATCTGATCTGAGATGGGGCCGCTTCCCCAAAGCCTCTGCTGATTAGACAAGGCCCTGAACCCCAGAGCACCTAATGCTCTCTCTGTCTTGCAGGCCTGCCTCGGGCCCTTTCCTTTAGGCATCATCGCAGTTCGTGCAAATGCCTCAGCGGGACCACAGACAAGAGCCATCACTGAGCTCCCTCCTTCCCTCCAGGTCAGCTGCACGCGCTGCGTAAGACTCAGGTTCGGGGAACTAGCTCCTTCCCCCAGCTTGCTGTTTTGTGTTGTTTTTCCAGTTTAAAATACACACAGTATCTAGGGGTTGCACTTGGGAGTGGCAGCAGCAGTAGCACTTCATGTAGGTCAAGTTACTGTCAAGGGCGCAGAACTGTCGGCAGTGCCCTTGGGCCCCTCACTCTGAGATTCATTGCTGATTGCAGGCTGGAGCCCTGGGTTGGCACATGGCCACTCCTGAGCTGCAGGTGTGACAAGGTTCGGTGACAGTTGGCTGCAGGCATCAGAGCAGGTCTACCGGGACAAAGGAGGGGTGGTAGGGGAGGGGCAAAGAGGGTGTGGCTGTCACCCGAGGGAAGGAGTCACACCTCCATCTGACACCCTGGTGGAGCTATCAGGTAACAGCAGCAGCTGTCCGAGGGCAGCAGAGACAGAATGCGGTGCACCTGTTTGCAGCACGCTTCATTATCATCAATATCCGTGTAGTCATTACGGCGAGCGCCGATAAACACAGCTGCGCAGGGGAGCTTGCTCCTGCAGGAGTGCTGAGAGTCTGACATCCATGTGGGGTTACTGGGAGCCAGGGGCCTCCGAGGGGCCTCCCACAGAAACTTCCTGATTACCTATCGCATGTGGTCAGAATCATTTGTTGTTTCTGAGCTCAGTTTGTCTGATATTTTCCCTGATCTCATTATTTCCTCACAGTTGCTCTGAACGTTGTTTCCATTTGTCGGCTGGGCAGCTGGGCAGCTTTGCATTCACTTAATTCTTCTTTCTCTCTACCCAGCTCTCCTCTGTGAGGAGGAAAGCAAGGCCGAGGTCAGCTGGACAAGTTGCCAATATGGCCCGCCATTGAGAAATAGTCATATGTGTGGGGTTTTGACATCTCACTGCTCCTTCTGTGCACTTGGCGGCCGTACCCGCCTGCCCTGGGACTACAGCAGGTCACATGGCCATCGCAGCCAGCAACTTTAACCTTCTCACACGTGTCAGCCTGGACACCGGAAGGGCTCGACGGGGCACTTCCAGGATTATTGGCTAACATTGCTTATTTCCCCAGAATTTCAGTGAGTCTGCTTATAGCAAAGATGAGAGAGAATGACACAAAATAATGATCCAAAAGACAAGCATTAATTGATCGATACTGGTCAAAAGATGGCAGAACATGTTGAAACAAGCAGGGAGACAGATGAAGCAAGGATGCCCTCCAGTTGCTGATGGAGCCAGCACCAGGTAAGGGGCAGCGGTCCACTGTGACCCTACTGGTCCAGGCAAGTTCCAAAGAGCACTTCTGTGAGCGAGATGCATCAGCCATCCAAGCAGCCACCTGCAGAGCCAGCGACTCTTCCCCCTGGGGAATGGGAACGAGCCCCCATCCCCCTCCCTTTCCTCTCCAAAGCTGGTATTCTCGTCTCGCTGGGGCCTGCGAGTCCATAAGTACCACCTACCACGGTCCAGTCCTCAGATTCCCGACATTCTGGTGTCCACCTCCAGCAGCAAAACCAACAATCAACTGTGTGGCCCGCCATTGGAAAAGGTGAAGAAACGTTTGTGGAAGCTGAGACCAGGCAACTGGGAACGAGAGGTGGTTTTCTCAGAGCAAAAATAGACCTCGCTGACAAATTGTTTAAATGATTGATTTTAACTTTTCTCCCTCTTTGTAGCAAGAGGGCAGGTCTGCGAAGTTTCCAGTCAAAATGGCTCATGAATGGGTAATCACAACAAGACTAACAGTCTTTTGATTTCCTGACAGATCCCGGGTACTCGTGAATTTTGCATGATTGATGGCTGTTGAGTGACAATGAGTTTTATGGAATAATGAGTCCCAGACGGCAAACGGCTGAATGCACAAATGAAACACCCTACCCAAGAGGTGTACACAAGTCGTGATTAAAGAGCCCCGCTTTCAAAACGGCTCCAAACAGATCCATCGCCAGAACCACAGAGAGAGCGTGGTGATTCTGTTAGGCACTGAGCTGCAAAGCAGTGTCCTCCTTCTACTTCCTCCTGTCCCATCCTCTCTGCAAGCCCAGCAGGCAGGGAGGGCCGCTGGGGACTTGGTCTACCATGACTTCTCCACCAGGACGGAGCAGTCTTCCTACAGGATCTGCGGCGATGTGCAGGAAAACCACCGTGTGTTGAAACCACATTGAATTATGGGCTCAGAAAAATGCTCAGGCTCATTAATTACCCCAGTGAAAAGTAAAACCCCATGTACTTCTAAGACCCCACAGTTAGCAGGAGCAGAAAAACAAATGCTGTGAAATACGCCTGACCTCGGTGTCCTTCAAGGGAGATGCCGCTCAAAGCCTGCATTCGTGGATGCAAAGGTCGCTTGTAAGTCAGACTTGATTTCGGTGGCACACTGTTGTTTTTGTCATATTTTGGAACTCAGCTGATCATGGGCCAGGTAAGAGGATGAGGGCAGGAGGCAGACCGGGAACTGAGCTAACTGCTGGGGTCTGGAACAGGTTCCCAGGGGACGCCCACCTGCAGAGACCGCGAGCCCATTGTGTTCACAGAGGGCGGAGCCGAAATGCAGCACCTACAGCAGGTGATGAAGACACAGTGATTCTCAGGTGTGGAGCAGGCCCAGGCCACCCTCCAGGCAGCAGAGCACCCTAACAGGTGAGCAGGGACCCCTGCTAGGGCCGCCCCCAGAGAGGAGACGCTGGGCTTCAAACCGGCAGACGAGCAGCACACCTACCACTAGTCGTGCTGCGGGTGTTCACTGAGCTTCAGACATGGCAGGTCCTACAAGGGCTTTAATGCGACCTCAACAACCGTCCATGAGGCCGCTGCCATGGCTGCTGCCATTATCCTCATGAAAGAGATGGGGCTGGGACTTAGACATCTGACGCCACCTGCCACAGACACAAAGCAGGTCTGTCTGGACCTAGCGCCAAAGCTGGGGGCCTCCCCACAGACAGTGTTGCACTGATCAACTAGATGGGAGTGGGGGGTACCTGAATCCTCAGAGCAGGGGTGCTGAGAGCAGGCTGGGCCCCCACCCTGGGTCAGGCCAACAAGACAGAGGTTCCGTCTCCAAAACCGGGGAGAAGACAATGGGGTGTGGGGAGTAAGGCCTAATCCCAGCTACCAAAATCGCCCAGAGCCAAGCCTAGGAATCTGCAGGCTTCAGACGATCCTGGAGGCCCGGCAGGGCCTCGCTGGGGGCACAGGCTCCAGCCTCAGGGAAGCACAGCCGAGCAGGGACTTACAGTGCATCGCTCTGAGTTGGGTGGTTTCCAACAACTGCACCAAGCCTCTTTTTAAAAGAAAAACTCCCGATCTGTAAATACAATAAAAAAGTGTCCACAGAGAGTCTTGAGAATGTTCTCCATCTTTAACTGCCGGTTACTTGAAATGAACTTGGAGCGTGTTTAGCACCTCAATCCTCTGAAGGAAGAGTCTGGCTATTTTCCTTAGCAGAGCAACGGTGGTGGGAGATGGATGGTGAGAAGGATGGATGGTGAGAAGGGCAGGTTCATGCTCAGTTGCTCAGGACTGCAAGTCAAAGCCACACAAAGTCTTGGCATGGGGCCTCCTCTCTAGCCGTGGGGCTCAGTTTCCTCATCTGTGAGACAGAGAGCAAGTGTTCAGGCCAGGTGGCTATGGGAGCCCACAGCGCACAGTAGGGATGTTGTGAGTACCAGACAAGTGTTCACTCTTGGCACTCTCGTTGTGCACTTGGTTTAATTCAGTTTCCACTGCAGCATGGAGAGTCCTCCCTACAGACCAGACCCACAGAGAATCTCATCAGAAATCCCACCTCGGCAGCGGCTGCCCCCTTCACTTACTTCACTGGGGAAGTTTCTTGCCCTCCCACTCCCAGGAGGATAGGACAGGGGGAAGCGGCTCAGCGCAAACATAAGGGTGCAGGGCTTTGAGAGGCTTCCGTGTCTTAGGACATGAAACTACAGGACACAGTGGTGACTTCCAGCTG
This sequence comes from Rhinolophus sinicus, assembly GCF_057876585.1. Classification (NCBI taxonomy): domain Eukaryota; kingdom Metazoa; phylum Chordata; class Mammalia; order Chiroptera; family Rhinolophidae; genus Rhinolophus; species Rhinolophus sinicus. Next base: position 115,839,704 of record NC_142504.1, on the reverse strand, counting down.
AGCTGCAGGTCAGCTGCCAGCACAACGGGCGACACATATCCGGAGCCACGACCAAGTGAAAACAGAGGTCAGGAAGCAAGTGGGTCAGGAGAGAGGAGAACTGCAGTGAGACAGGGCTTCGGACATATGTAAGGGGTACGTGCGAAAGGGACCATGAGGTGTGGGGCAGCACAGACAGCCAAGGCACCGACAACGAGTGGCACAGAATAAAGTACTCAGAACCGCCCACTGCAGAGACCGCACCAAAGGCAGAACATTTCCAGACAGGTAAGCAAACCCAGCCTTTGAAGGGCAAGACGCTTTTCCTGTTTGACAAGGAACACCACAGGGTAGAGAAGCCCTGAGCACACAGCGGCCGTCCGACAGAGACCTGTGGTACGTAATGAGACAACCAGCCCGAAACATCTCCATCTTGTAGGTAGGAGTCATGCCTGTGTTGTATGCACATTTATTCCCGCATTCTTAGCTATACAGACGACAATAAACAAAAGGTGTCACCTAAATACAAAGCCTTATTCTAGTCAGCAAATTAGATGCCTACACTGATTGGTTTGAAGTCTGTTTGGATACCCTTTGGGTTGTATCGCCAAGTTTCTCGGTGTTACGTTTCAACTGGTGACTTTCAAAATTGATGCTGAGGACAAGAGACAGTGCTAATTAGTGCATGAGCTCCTCACATCTGAAAATCTGGGAATGAGTCCTTCTCGGGTCAAAAGTGAAAATGAGCTTGGTTCTCTCACTCTGATCCCCGTTGACACTGTCGTCATCACAAAACTGTCATGTTATTTGGCACGGCCACCAAGCTGTGTCGAGAGCCTCAGACCCAAGGCTGCAGGATGTGGCGGCAGGTCCAGGCCACATGGTGGCAGGTAGGGAAGTACACAGAGAGCGGTCGCAACGTGACATAAGTGGCCCAGGCCAGTGGCTATAGCCCTTGGATTGCATGTGCAGGAAATTCATATGGGCTGATTTTAAAAGGGAAAAAAATAAAAAAGGAAGGAATTAATGATGCATGTCCAATCTAAGAGATAGTGTTATCTGCTTTATTTCACTCCTTGTGTTTCGTTTCATTGATTGTGCCCTATAATCTTAAGTCACATAAGCATAAAAATGATGCAATATAGCAGAACATAATACTTCACACAATCACGTGCCACACAACGTAGCCCATCGCCCCCGAGCCGTGTGCTCACACAGGCACAGGGCATGAGTGAACGACCTGGCGGCTATTTTCTGTTCTCTACAGTCATGCGTGACTTTCCTGAGTGCAGAATTCTGGTGTCTGGAGGGGTGTTGGGAGGACGGGAATTCAGGACTGGACTTGGACAGGTCATTAGGCGCTGCTACTGGTTCTTTCATACATTCATTTGCTCACTCACTCACGCACACACGCACACACATGCACGCACGCACGCACGCATCAAACGTCTTAAGGTTGCCCAGGAACTCCAGGATGCCGAGCAGGAGTTTCCCCGGGGCTGGAATCAATGCAAACAGACCTCACTGTGAAGTGAGTCGGAGTCACTAAGGAGGCGATCCCAACAGCCCCACAAAAAGACAGCGGAGCACTTGACAAGATGGGGACGGGGGGAGACAGAGAGACCAAGCAGCCCAAGTCCGACCCTAAAGGGTCATCAGGATTCTCTGACGATCTACAGGGACCAATGACAAGTGTGGGGACAGAGCCCCAGAAAGTAATTTACAGGCTCTTGGCCTCACGTGGAAGGGTGCTGGCTTGGGTGGTGGATGGCCGTCGGCTGTGGCTGGTTAGCCGATTGGCCACTGGTATAACTGCTGCGGCTATGGAGGAGAGCCAAGGACTGCCGAGGACTGCTGAGGATTGCTGAGGAGCCGAGGAGCCAAGGAGAGTGGAAGAGAGTAGAGGAACAGAGTCGAGGAGAGTGGAGGAGAGTCGTCGGTCGGTTGGCGGAAAGGCAGAGGGCAGGTCGCGCATCCGGTGGGCCCAGCCTCCAGTGAGACCATAGTGGTATGACTCCCCTACCTATGGCTCCGTGGGTGTTCCTTTTTGGCCTCACCATATTCTGCGTTCTTATGTGGGGAGCGGGAGCAGAGACCCCGCAGGCCGCCCCCCTGAAAAATGGCGCAGCGAGCAGGGTCTCCCGCACAATACATGGTACAGCCATGACCACCTGAGTCTTCAGTTCATGGCCATGAAACTCGGGACAGAATTCGGTGAGTGAAGTTCAGGCCTGGACGGAGCTGAAAAGCGGAACTGGAAATGTTAGAATTCGCTCCTTTACATTTTCCGGCTTCATACAAAATTCCCAGCTATCAGGCAGACAAGAGAAGCAAGACCAAAGTTCCCAACAAATGTCATCGTCTCAAATGCAAGGTGTGGGGCCAAGGCAACGTTTTAGCCACGCGCGGGCAGAGAAGCAGACTCTGCAGGAAGAGGACACTGACTTGGAGGCCAGCACACACTCTGCTTCTGCTTCCAGATCCTGGTTTGCTTTCGTTCCACTTGTTCCAAGAGGACTTGTGGGGTCCTATGCCCAGGTCCTAGGGTACAGCAGTGAATGCCTCCCACTAAGCAGGCGAGAGCCCTGGGGACCTACTTCAGGACCCCAGTGCCCTGGCAATTGGATTCCCCATTTGGTGTAAACAAACAAGCTTGGGTTCCTTGGGCTCCAGAACCATTTGTCCAGTTCAGCCATTGGCCAGAAGCCCCACAATGCTCCTCGCACCCCACCCTCCGAGCGTCACACCCCTCAGGATAACCACGTGGCTTTCTGGGACACTAACGATTCCATCAGTACTGCCGACCAGTTCAGAAGGTCACTGGGAAAGCAAGACCATGGGCAGCCCCTGCCCAGGAGGTGCTGTGTGGGTGGCACACAGGTCCCCACTCTGCTGTGCATCTTCAGTCGTCACTTTGGGATCAGTACCAACTGAGCTGCAACGGGAAGAGTGAGCCATTGGCAGGGGGGAACGTGCCGTCTGCCGAATGCGTGTAGCCAGCGCTCACTTCCTGCAAGCAATAATTCCATTTTATGTCTTTCACATTTAATAGCAAATTTGCCATTTAATCTTTAGGACAGAAGTTACTTATTCTCAATCTAACTCTCCCCGCACTGCTGTAATCTCACGCCACTCACACTGGCCGGTGGCACAGAGCCCATCACACTCCCAGATCAGGCCCATTTTTTCATTAGCTTATATCCTTCCTGAGGTGGCCGCCTTTACAGATGGCTGATCAGCAATCAACACGAGTTTGTTTCAATCAGAACAGAACCCGTAACTTCTCATTTGAAAACTGCTCCTCCAGAAGCACATTAGTGGGAGGCAGGGAGAGCCATGATGATTGTAACAATGGGGTTTTTTTCTTCCTTAAGGAAAAAGACAGCTGAAATCCAAGGGGAAGAAAAAGTCCATACATTTGCACACACTCCATGGACCTCAATGCAGATTTAAGCCGGTCCTAATTGTTAATGTGGACAGGGTCCCCGTGAGTTGGAAAGGAAATTAATAAATCTTATTTTCAATCTTCAGACAGGAGCCAGGGTGTAAATGCCTCACCTTGAACCGTGGACCCGGGAACCACTGCATGGTTCAAAATGAGCACGTGACTCCATGAACCTAAATGCTAGACATTCACTTTATTAACATTCCTTCTTGAGAGAGTTTTGGATAAAGGAACAACCAAGGCTTCTGACATCTTCCTAGAGAGAGTGGGATCACGTGGGATGTGGACAAAGCCACGGCAAGTTTCTGGGAGACGCACAGCACATTCCGTGGCCCCTCCACACCAGGCTGTCACTCTGTCCCTCCGTGTCCTCTGCGAGCCCGCCAGGTCTCACCCATGACGTGCTGCCCTGAAGTTAAGCACGGACACATTTTCAAAGGCTGGTCACTCACACTGGGGAGTAAAATGAGTTTCTTATCTTGCTCAGCCCTCTTGCATTTCTCTTGGGTAGATGCAACCCGGCCACACACACACTCAGAAATCGTATTTGTCACAAAGTGAAGGGGACAACTTAACATTCAACCCCCGGTGAGTAAATACAACTGTTTATTAGAGAGGGTTTTGAAAATTTATCAGTGTATTCACAGAGTGTGGGGGCCACTGAAATGTGATGGTGGGAACTTCCTTCATTTGTTACTTATGCGGCTGGAATTGATAATGTTCTCTGATTCCATTCCTAAAGAAATAGTCATAAATTGTTTTGACTATGCAGTGATTGCCTGATGTCAGGAGATATACCACTAAGTCACCACTGCTTCCTTCCAAGTGGGCATATCAGCATGTTTCAATAATATTCTTAGCTCAAAACACAATTGGAATTCTTATTTTGGAACTGCCCATGTGAGGAAATCAAAATATATGTAGAGCCCTGCAGTTGAAAATGGTCTTTTAGATAAAGTCAGTCAAACCTGGGGATGACAGCATCTGAGGTCATCGCACAGTGGGTCGAGGTGAGCTCTGCCAAAGGCAAACGACACTGGCCCCGCCTCTACACTTCCCAACAGTAGAGATGGAGAGGCGTTGGGAGGAAGGGGACAGAGATGGAAGTGCTGTCCCTACAGGGTCACAGGCTCCCACTGGCTGGCCCAGGAGCCTGCTCCCTCTCCCCCAGCAGACTCTGCCCTTTGTTTTCGGTGGCCACACACCCAGTCCCGAAGGGGAATATGGCCGGTCCATTTTCTATACTGACTCAACCCAAGAGAAGTGCTACTTCTAAAAGGTACGCACAAAGCCCAGTGGGAGCAGAAAGAGGGGACAGAGGCGACCTCTCCAAGGAGCCCATGCAGTCTGAAAGGGTGGGCAGGAGCTGGCAAGCTGCAAAAGGGCTGGGGCATTCAGAGTGGTGGAGATACAGATGGGAAGGCAAGGGTGTACATGACAACCACGGGCTTGGGAACTGTTGACGGACAGGTGCTAGGTTAGGCTGGAGCAAAGTATGCCTCAGGCCGGGGGAGTGTTGACCAAGATGGAGTCAGCAAGGGCAGTGCTGAGCTGTGGGTCTGCCTGCTCTTGCGAGCGTGATGCCACTGCCTGTCCCCCTGCCTGACATGTCCCCAGCTCCACCACTCCTCCCCACCCCACGCTCACACTCAGCGCACCTGTGCCCCATCAGCTACAAGAATCACCTGTGGCAACGTCCTGATGCCATAGCACCTGTGTGAGCCCTCTGAACGGACCCGATCTCTCCTCCCCTCGCTGTGCATTGTGTCCTGACCCAGATGTCACGCAGCTCTGCTGGTCCCGACTCGCAGACCATGACCACCTCCACATGCAGGGCAGCTCCTATGCCCTCATCTTCCTCCCCCGCCCCCACCTGCCCCCCCTCTGTCTCCCTTGTGCTCTTCCTCTTGGGCTAGCGTGGTGCACAGCGGGGTGGTGGTCACTAAACTCTTTGTGAGTGAGTGAACGAGTGCCATTTACCCTCAAGCTGTGAGGAAATGCCTGAAGAATTGCAGGCAAAGATGTGACAAGACCAGCTTTGCTTCCCTCCCCAAATCTGGAAATGATCGGAAGTGGGTTCGTGCGCTGTTTCACTCATTACCGACTCCATTCACCACGTATCAAACATACGTAGAACCCCGCAGTGGAAAATGGTCTTTTAGATAAAGTCAGTCAAACCTGGGGATGACAGGTTTGCAAAACCACCACGTGCGGGGCTCCGCACTCAGCCCAGCAACAATGATGGCAAAACAGAAAGATGCCCTCCCCTGACAGGAGTTCATTAAACAGTTAGGGAAAGGATTGGGCAAAGGATCACTCAAAAAAGTGTGTGGCTCCTGCTCTTCAGACACAGAGATGGATGTGGCTGAGTCTTCCTTGCCAGTTCATTGAGTATCACCTGTGTACTAAGGATTATATTGGACATGGGCACTTAGCTTTAGCAAAGCCCATTCTGACAACACATCACTGCCGTAAGCCCCACAGGACACAGACCTGACACCTTGCTACATACTATGCCGTTTCCAAGACAGCAATGTTTCATTGCAGGAAAAAATCTGGACAGTTTTCTGGTTATTCTCTATATTGACATTTCTCCTGGATTTGGAAATCTCTAAGGAAGCAATTTGGAACAAAGGAATATCCTGTATGCAAAGGAGACTGGACCTTCTCCTATTCTGGATTGCGTTCAGGTCTAAGTTTAGACATGATCCCTCACCATCACAAACTTGGTATCTTTTCTAGGACATTCCTAAACAACGTACCCACAAACCACTGTGAAAAGAATCACATGGCCAGCAAAATTCATCAGGAATCATTTACTAACTGGAAATTTAAAAATTAACCATTTGTTTGAGTGACCTCTTACACAGCCTGTGTGCAGAAGTGATTATATGTGTAAACATGGCCTGAATGTGCATGAAGAAGAAACGTACATGCAGCCACGTTAAGTGCTTTTTACGTTTTTAACATTTTACAAATAAAATGATAAATGAAACAACCAACACTCATTTAAAAAGAGTTTTGAAATTGCATAACTGTTGAGCCTCAGAAGCACCAGGCGGAGAGGGGTCCCGGGCCAGAAAAGGAGGCCTCATGCTAATTCTGGCCCTGCCACTTCCTTGCAATTTGCCCTTGAGTAGAGTAAATCGTCTACTCGCTGTGTACCTCACTTTCACCCACGCAAATCTGAGCTGAGCAATGACCCTTAGTTACCTCACGGGTATGCTGTGAAAAGAAATAAGATAACACTTCCGAACTCTTGGGAAAACCTGCAGAAAGGAGTGACAAAACTGATTAAAAAGAAGCTAGATTCCTTGAATAAAGGTTAAAAGACACTCGAGATAATTTAGACTAAAAAAGAGAACACCAAGGAGTGACTTAATTACTGTCTTCAATTTATGATGATGTTTTTGTGTTGATCTTGGTCTTTCTATTCCTCTCATTCTCTCGCAAGCACTCCCGCCCCCTTGCACTCTTTCTCTCCCAGCCTAACAAACAAGAAGAAACACTGTCCTGACCTATCACTCAACCCCTCCCAGCTCAGCCAAACTATTAGCCTCATGACTTTCTCGGACCCTGAATGGAGGTGACCTACCTGAAAGGGACCTCTTCTACCACCTTAGACTCCCTTCAACCTCTTGCATGTCTGCTGACATTGATCTGAAAATCCCCAACCTTCTATCCAATTTCCTGGCTCCTGGGCCACCTGGAATTGTTAGAATAAAATACGGAACCGTTCAAACTTGTCATACGACAAAATTCATGTTAACCTAAAAGCAATTCTCATGTATTTGTCTTTACCCACTCCTGTAGTAGCTCCTTCAGCAATGGCCTGACCTCGAACTTGACTGAAAATATTCAGACCATTAAGGCCACTGATATAGAGGGCAGGATCCAGAGAGAGGGCCAGCAAATCAACATGAGCCATACTGCAGTCATCACATGACTCATTCCAAAATAGGGCGAGGACAGAAGACACTGAACCCGGACCCTTGGCTAAAACCTTATCATTCAGATATAAATCCTTGGGCTGTGTATAAAAAAACTAGAAGTCTGCCACAGATAGATAGATAGATAGATAGATAGATAGATAGATAGATAGATCGATCGATCGATAGATAGATAGATAGGAAAAAAGAAAAAGCAGGAACTTTAGTAAAACATGTTAGAATTCAGTTGAGCATTCAATTATTTAAGGGATGCAATAATAAAGAAATCAAACTATCTCAACAAAAATGTCTCCTCCTTATCAGTCAGTACCAACCAAATCAATTGGAACAGTAAATAGGTAGATGGATACATGCTGGCTTCGCATTCCTCATAATGGAAACTACTGATCATACTGGGGCTTCCATCTCTTTAGTTTCTCTCTAGTTGCCAGACAAGCAAAGCAAGCCATTATCCCTGGTCATTGTCATTCAATCACTCATCAATAATCACTATAAGCCCAGTGAAAGCTGACTGGCACTGAATTGACATCAAAACTTGGCCCTCTACTACTTTTTCATTGGTGATGTCAAGGGTGGAACACAGCAGGTGTCACAGGAAGGACTCAGTGAGTGGAGTTGTTGAATGGAAATCATAAATCCATGTTCTTCAAACCAGGACCTTGCACACAGTAAATCAATGCTTTCAAACGTCCGTGTGTTCCAGAATGGCGTTCGCTTGTTAAAACATGTGCTCCTGGCCTGCATTTCCAGAGCTCCTAGTCATGAGCCTGAATTGTTAACCAGTTTCCAGGTGATTCCGGATCCTGGGAAACGCTGCGGTGGATGCTCGCTCTGCTCTGTGTGCTCCTTCCTCCATTCAGAGGACCTGTGAGTTCATGTGCGCATGGGGGAAACTCAGCTGAAGAACAGATGCTCGTTCGGTGATTACGAGCCCCAAAACCCCATTTTTCTAAGAAGTATGCAGCAGCAGCGGTGTTTTGCTGAGTCGGAAAGTTGCTCCATTCTCCATTGCTTTCATCACTGGGAGTCCTCATGGACATTTCCAGAATGAGAGTTTGTACCACTGCAGTGCTCATGGCCCTCAGGAGCCATCCTTCACTAACTCCAGAGTGCAGAGCACTTTGACACCATCATACACAAGCTGATCTAGAAGGACAGTCGCATGTCCGAGTCTGTAAGATCAGCACTAATTAATTTTCACATATTATATAGAAGCATGCTCATCAGCTGGAAAGAGAAGCCAAAAAGAATGCCATCCTCCAGCAAAGTCTGAAGTTCACACACCTAACTCACCTTGGAGGGTCATTTTCAAAGGATGTGTAGAGACTACCCTTTCAAGATTATTTTTGACAGGAATGGGTTAATCTTGTAACCTTTTCTGCTCTTGTCCTGGTCCCTGGGTTATCAAGGGGGCAGGTAAACATGGTGTTATTTTCTGGTTTTGTTTCACTGCCTGTCAGGAGAGTGGGCCAATTTCATCCCATTTGCTGCTTTCATTACTGTCTCAAGGTTGTCACAAGAATTGATAAATTTCAGACTGTTTTTCTTGTCCTCATTACAATCTTAAGGTTGTCATGAGAATAAATTGATTTTGTGCCATTTTTTTGTCCTCATTACAGTCTTTGTCATGAGAATGGCTTCATTTGGAGCCATTTTTGTTCCGGCAGCCATTTTCATCATGAGAGAAAAGATTCTTCAGTGGAAAGAAAGACACCATCTCGATGCTGGTCTTCAGAGCAGACAGTCCCCATGCAGATCTCAAGGATGCCAGAGACGGAATGGGTACAGCCCTTCTCTTGAGGAACTTTCTGTTGTGAATTTTGTGACTCTGATGTCATCATGAAAAACAGACAAAAAGCAAAGTTCCCATCTTCAGTTACTGTTATTTGCATTGTTTCCTCTTGTAGGACAGAGAATGCTCTAGATTGGCTCTAGAGGGCTTCCAGAGGGAGCCAACGGGTGATCCAGAAGGAAAAGTATACAGAAGAGGAAAGATCCATCGGGTAAAGAGAATGGGTAGAGCCTCAGAGGAGCTTCGACAGGACTGGTCTGTCAAAGCCACGTGCTAAAATCATTCATTCCAACAGCAACCTCCTTATTAGACGTGAGAAGACACCGCACTAACAGTTTCCAAACATTCAACTCTCCAAATCCAGTAACTACCCTAACATATGTTTGATTTCCCTTAGTGGAAGAATACTCAGACCTTAGTGAATTCAAACTCGATGAGAGCAAATGGCCATCTTCCTCAGAAACTGGGGGAGGGCTCCGTGTCCGACTGCAGAGCAGAGTGGGTCACCCATAGTGTCACTGGTTCCAAATCAGCAGGAGGGCCAGTGCCCTGAGCTTTGAGGAGCTTGCTGTGTTGCAGACCCGTTTGTCCTTAGCATTTAAGAGGAAGGTCCACCTGGCCAGTGGGCAGAGATATGCAAGTAAGGAGGCTGGTGAGTGCAGGACTGTGTCGCCATCCAGGAATGGATTATATGTGTGTCTGCTGTGTTTGGTCATCCAGGAACAGACTGTATCCACTGGGTTTGGTCATTTCTTTGACCAAATTCAAGTTGAGCAAACAATTTTTATCTGCTTTTTTATATGTAAAATACATCAGTCTCTTGACTGAATTAATTACAGGCCGCAAGCTGAAGAGACAGGAAAAGGCTTATCCAAAGGATATTTAGACCAAGGAGGAGGATGCATGGAACAGACATGTTTTGAGGACCTCTGGGCTGCTTGGACATGGACACGCTTGATGTCCTCTAACAAAGAAAGCAGGATCCGTAACGTGGAACTCTTAGTATAGTTGGGCCCAGGTGCAGAATTGTAGCTTAGGCTGGGAATAACCCAGAGCCTGTTAACCAGTAAATGGATAAACAAAACCCGTCTGTCCATACAACGGAGCACTATTCAGCCATGAAAACTAGTGAAGTGTGACACCTGCTACAACACGGGCGAACCTTAAAAATATTATTGTAAGTGAAAGAAGGCAGCCACGAGAGACCACATATTGTCTGAGCAGTTTGTGTGAAATGTCCAAAACAGGCAAATCTATAAAGAAAGAAAGGAGAGTAGTGGTCGCCAAGGGCTGTTGGGGGTTGGGAGGGAGGAAATGGGGGGTGATTACTAACGGGTATGGAGCTTCTTTTTGAGGGTGATAGAAATGTTCTAAAGTTAGATTATGGTGATGATTGCACAACTCTCTAAATTTACTAAAACTGAGTTGTACACTTAAAACAATTAAATTTTATGGAATATAAGTATAAATTATACCTTAAGAAAGCTGCTTTTTTTAAAGTAGCTTAAAGATTTTGAAATATTGTCCCCAGTAGACTGCAGACATGTCTAATGTAAGGGGGACTTTAGGGGGCCCTGGGGAACGAGCTGCAGAAATTGATGGGTCAGTTTTGTTTTTTAAGTAAAGAAGGAGAACAACAACCTCACAGACGTTTGCCATGTGGAGACAGGGGCATGAGGACGCCGGTGCTCAGCGAAGTCAAGGACGGCCTTAGTCATGAACTCATGGACAGTAGACAGACCGGAGGAGACAGGAGGATGGAGCCCGATTGCACAAGAACCGGTACTGGAGAGGAAACACGGAGATTGCTGCAGTGAAATCCAGTGAAATTGTCTAGTAACTAAAAGAGAACCTTCATGCACCTCCCGCTACAGTGAACTCACCCCGTTTCATTTGACCTTGAAGCTCTTAGGCCGGCCACCCAAGAACCCAGTGGGGGTGTTTTGACATACTTCCCGAACTGTGATTTTTGAGGTGCTAACAGTCAATTAAACGAAGGGAAAGGCGTCACAGGATTATGTCAGACTGTCACCTGTCAGAGGAGGACAAGCTGAGTCACATAAAGACCAAACCCACCTCCTTTCAGAAATCCCAAACAGGAAGCGGGAGCCCAAATTAAGCTTTGGAGACTCAGGAAAGAAGGAAAGGACTGCGGTGATTTAGGTGCTCCTGCCACCAAGGTGCAGCGGTTGTGTGACCGATGCCCACATCTGCCGAGTGTGTGACCATCTTGCTGGGTTCACATCCTGGGCCCACCTTAATAGCACACAAGGATTACAGCCAGGTAGATATCATAGAATTCCTCGATTGTTTCTGTAGGGCAGGGAGCTGTAAGGTGGCAGTGTATGTTTCTAAGTGGCCAGGAAAGTGTTGAATAATGGACTTTGAAGGCTGGGTGACAAATGCGACACAGCGATGTGAAGTCTGACCTAAAGGCATGCACCTCCCCTAGCTGGCTCAGTGTGACCTGATGTCTGGATCATCACTGCCCCTTCCTCTCTCTGCCTGCCCCTGGGGGATAGCCTGGGCGATGTCCTCTGAGGGTGCCAGTCCCAGCCTTTACCCAGGCCCTGGACCCTGACTATACAACACATTCAACTCCTAAGCCGAGTGACCTCAGAGTGCCTTATTGCTTCTCACTAATTTCTCTGGGCAATGGGACACTTTGGGGCATTTCATTTAACAAATTGTTAAGCTCTTTATTCTATCAGAGGGGTCATGTGATGTGTGAAGGACTCTGTAACACAGCCCCCATTCACAAATCTCCTGCTGACCTCGAGGCTTTAGGAAGAGTTGGAAGAGCGAGCGCCTGTTCCCTTCGGGGAGTGGGCTCTCCTGGCTGCCTCCGTCCCCTCCAGCAGGCGTCTGCTTCTCCCGGGGCGCAGGCTTTGCCTCCCCAGCCCTGCCTGTGGGCTGGCCACAGGAGCCAGTCGCAGCCCAAGAGAAGAGGCACTTGTATCGATGGTAGATAAATCCCAGCTGGAATACAGGTCCCTGACAACCTAATCACTGCGACCCTGTCAAGTAACCCCTAATTTTGAAGCGAGTGCTTAATTCCCAGCAAATTGATTTATGCACTGTTTGAGGTTTGGCGACTAGTGTTGTTCATCTGTGATTACCAGAAACCCAGCTCTGCCTGTTCATTTAGAGGACTGACACAACCCAGTGCATCTCCCCAGAAAATCTCCTTTGTCAGCACATCTAGAATTTGCTAATTAAATCAACGATGACATTATTCACTTTCTCAAGAAAAAAAAAAATCCCTCCCCCCCCACGCCTGTTCCTCCCCTCTTCCTTCTTTTTCTCCTTCTTCTCCTTCTTCCTCTTCCGCTTCCGCTTCCTCTTCCTCTTCCTCTCTCTCTCTCTCTCTCTCTCTCTCTCTCTCTCTCTCTCTCTCTCTCTCTCTTTCTCTTTCTCTCCAATTCTGGGTTTTGTAAGCATTGAGATCTCAAAAGTTAGCCGACCTTTACTGGGCTTTATTTCATCTGCCACCAACAGCAAACTGATGGTAACATGCATCTATTCACTGGGGATTAAACACTCAACACGCATCACACATCAGCACCCAAGTTCGCCTGCCCACCGGAGCCCGTGGACACACAAGCACGGGCACATACAAAGGACACAGTGACAGACCTGCCTTTAGAACCAAACAGGGTTTTCCCAGGCACCTCGCAGCCTTGCTGGTCCACGTGTGATGGAGTGTGGCTGCCCTTAAAGTGACAGGGTCAGCATGCGCTGCCCGCATTGTCTGTGCTATTCCAGCTGAAGTGAACCCTGAATGTGAGCAGGGCATCCTGTCCCGGGCTCTGTAATTATGAGCCCATATCTCCACTTCGCTTTAGGCTCCAAGTCATAAGGAATTATAGAAGGGTTTGAATGAGCCGTTTTGCAAAGCCAAGAAGTTTTAGGTCATGTTTTTCTTACATTGGAATTTTCTTTTTCAATTTACAGAAATTAAAAAGTAAAAGCAGAGAAAGGAGACTTGGATGCTGTTATGTTGTTTTAATGACCTAGAAAATGCACCCTCCTGCACATAGGAAGTAAAATGAGAGTGAAGTCAGAGGCAGAGTAATTAATTCTCAGAACAATATTTATGTCATCTGGCTTTTAACAATAGCCCCAAATCTTTTATTTCTTAGCAAGAAGTAAGGGTATTTCTCATATTTTTAATTGACTATGAAGATCATAGTCAATTAATGTGAGATGCCGAGGGGCAGGGCCCCGTGACATTTGGAAAGGTCAGTGTGGTTTCTGGGTACAGTAACTGGGGACCCAACTGACCAGGGCTGAGAAGTGTTTCTGCTGGAATACGTCTGCTCCACAGGCTTATCCCGAAACAGACCACACATGCTCTTGTTAAATTACTCTTTTGCGTCAAGGTGTTAGCTTAAAATGCAAATGTTACCTGCAAAAAGGGAAGATATTTACAAATAAGTGGGGCCTTAAGATCACAGAGCCTCTGCCAGGCACAGTCCCACCAGAGTGTGAATGGAAGAAATGGGTAAGCAGTGGATTTGCTTAAGAGCCAAGCAGGGGATGTGGAGGGAGCCCAGAAATTTGCAAGAGGAGAAAGCCACTACCCCAGAAGGTTGGAGAGACCAGGGGAGACTGGGGGTACCCAAGCCCAGGGTGGAGACACCAGAGGGTTCTCCACAGAGAAGACCCGGCTCCCGGGCAGAGAGCAGGAGGGACACCCAGGCCTCGCTCTCCATCCCCCTAACAGTGCCTCCCATTGGGCAAACCTGAGCCCAGCAATGCAGACACAAAGCATGCTGGTGGGGTTGGGGGGCAAGCCATGGATCAGGGGCCAGCAGGCTCTGCTCATATGATGCAGGCAGCAAGGAGAAGAAATTCAGCTGCTGGAAGCAGTCATTAGGCCCTCAGTCCAAGGTGAGAACTCTGCCTGCCAGGTGTTGTGAAGAATTCCAATGGACTCGTTAGGACAGTGCCCACTGACAGTTTATTCCACTTCTCGGAGTTTCATTTTTCCCTGTGTAAACGGGTGTACAAAGCCCTTCCCGCAAGGAGCTTCTATTGCAACCACTAACTGCCATGGGTTTGCTTTCCTTTCCTCCTCCCCAAGTAACCAACGATCTAGAACAATATCCTGGGTTATCAGAGTAGAAAATGCCACTCACTTTTGTCTCTGCCATGACTTGGCTGTTCCACCCCCTCTGGAAGCTCCATGGCTCTGTGGAAATTTAGTACATAGATCCCACATCCACATTTGCTCCTTACACATTACACTTCCCTCCCCCCCCACCCCACCAAGGTGCCTACTCTCCACCAACCACAGACACATCTACTTGAAGACCCTTCTCTTTGCCATCGTTACCCTTGAAATCAGGTCGCTGTACTCTAGTCTGAAAGCCAAGTATACTGTGCTGCCTGATTCTGCCAATAAAGTTTTATTGGAACACAGTCATGCTTTTTCTTTTCCATATTACCTGTGGCTGCTACAGGCAGAGTTGGGTAATTGTGACAGAGACTGTGCAGCCCACAAATCCTACAACATTCACTGCCTGGCCCTTTACAGAATAAGTTTGCTGACCCCTGCTCTACATGATGGCTGTAAATTCACCTCCTCCCTCGAGAATGGATAAATATTTTTAATCAGTCTCTGTCCTTCCATCACAAAATTATGCCCCACTTGAAAGCAGAAGATAGGGGAGGAGTGGGATCCCAAAATTAGAGCAGTCGGTGAATTGCATAGAGATACTCTGGACTGGAAATGTGTGTGGAAAATAGGAACTCTGAGCAGCCAGAGGAGACCCCAAGCACTGGACGTGTCCAATCCCAGGCTGTGGCCATTCCAGTATTTGAATGACAGGGATGCACACTTATTTGTACCGTGTGTTCCTTCCCCTATGCTTCACCTGCAAAAGTAGAGAAAAGAAAGATTTTGACTGTGCGTGTATCATCTTCCTTTCTCAGAAGCTGGCCTTACATGCAGGATGTGTCTATATGGAGCCAAACAGGTGGATGGAGTGTCAGGGAGAAGCCTTGGTCTCCATGGGCCTCATCAGGCAGCCGTGCGGGTGACTGGGCTGCAGGTCGCCGGCATGAGCAGGGCTTGCTGGTGATGACAGCACCGTGCCTCTCCTTGCCTTGGCCTGGCCACCGTGGCCAGGGGGGCAGGCTGTCTGCTTTCACTGAGTGTAACTTCATCAGAAACACTGGCTCCAGTTCCAAGCCACATTCTTGTTGATAAGAAAGGTGACTGCATTTGTTGGCTATAGTCTTCCTTTTTGAACCTGAAGGACGGTTTTCCTTGGTGCATTGCTTACTAATCAACTTTTTTTTCCCAGCTTGTCATTTTGTTTAATGTTGCAAAACACGGCAATTTTTTAAAGCAGGGTCTGATTTTGCAGAGAGATGTCTAAACTTAAGTGAAATAATGGGTGTAAGAACATACCACCAAACACGACAGCTTCGTTCTGTCGACGTAATCTTCTGAGTCTAGAACCATCTGTGCCAGTCTCAGGAACGCCGTGTGAGAGATGCAGACCTGCGCAAACGCCTCACACACCACATTTAATAGCAGCGTCTGTGTTGCGTTTTGCTTTTCATTCATTCGTCAGAGCCGGCTTTTTAATACTCTGCTGTTCCTTGCAGCCTGGAGCCCAGAGAGACGGTCTCGCTTTAGAGCAAGAAGGCGATACCACTTAATGATGCTCCCAAATCCTTTTATTTGTAATATTCTTTGTGATGATGTTTCGGGAAATCAAGTGTGGGCCACAGCTAATTTTCAGGGAGATGCCAGGTCAGCATGTGGATGCCAGGTGACCCTGAGGGCCTCAGAGTCGCGCATGTCCTGGACAGGCCAGAGTGTGGACCGCTCTGCACAAGCTCAGGGCAGCTCTGCCAACCCCTGGACATGGACAGAGTCTACAAACCCAAGAAAGAGGCTCTTCAACAAGAGGAAAATAACACCTGATATGCCCTGGTTTTGTTTTTTTGTTTCTTTTTGCCATAAGGAGCCTTGGCACACAGCCTCTCCAGAAAGAAAACTGAACGGTAGCCAGAGATTCGACATAGACAGGAGTCAGGGCTGACACAGAGCGCGTGCTCCTGAAACGTGGCGAGGCATCTTCTCAGGCCTTCTCATGCTGCATTGCCAAAGGTGAGTCATTGTGACAGAGGCTGCCTGAAATACTACGTACTATCTGGCCCTCTGAAGAAAGTTAGCCAAGCCCTGATATATACAACCACGGGTAAACATATAGATACAGACCCTTGGTGTTAGCTTGCGATGAGCGCTTGGTCTCCTCTACACCAGAACGACAGCCCTTCCCATGCCGGAAACCACAGCTTCTTGTTCTCTTGAGGGCAGAGCCATGTTTTCTCCTCCCCACTCAGCTCCCATGGGGCGTTTCTCATTTAGGAGGGCAGGGGACTAGGGTGTGGTGAATCATTTGCACAAATCGCTGCCATTGTCCTGTCCCCAAGCCCCTCTGCGACGTGACTTAAAGCTCCTTTCATTGAGGTGATGTGTATTCCCTACCCCTTGAGTCTGGGCTGGTCTGGCAACTTGCTTCAATCTGCAAAGTGTGACCAAAGTGGCAGTGTGCCAGAGTGAGAGTGTAGCTTTTCACCCTCTCTTGGAACCTGCCCACCGGCCTGTGAACAAGCCTGGGCCAGCCCGCTGGAGACAGAGGCTGTGTCCACTGAGGCCGCCCGCCAGCACCCAGCAACCTCACCATGCCGACAGATGGTGAACGTGCCCGAGCGGGCACAGCCCAGTCCAGCCCACGTTCCTGACCCAAAGAATTACAAACTGAATTCTATGCTGTTGTTTGAAGCCACGAGTTTCAGGACAGTGTGTTATGCAGCACAGCTAACTGATACACGGGGCTGGCCCTGAGGTGTTCCTTCCAGATGCTGACTTTCAGTGGAATAACCCCCACTGGGGGGTGAATGATGGGCTCCATGAGTTCACAGTTTTTCCTATGGAGACAATGAAGGAAATGAGGTGTTTCAAACAAATGAGCTGGCGTGTCAATCATCTATAAACCTGGGGAAATAATGAAAGTGAGCTCTAATAAGCACAGCGGATTTCCAGCTCAGAATAAAATGAGGGCACTCTACCCAGCTGTCCATCCAGTCACATTTCAGAAGGATCCCTCTGATGGGACATGGGTGACGGGGACAAGGGGCATGGAGGGACCTTAAGAATGTATAAAATAGAGCAACCTTACCTAAGGTTGTGCACAGCAGAGGAGATGAAGAAGTAGGGAAGGAGGCAATAAATAGATTGGAGAGAAGGTGTGATGGGGAGCAATAAACTCCTTTTTGAAAATGCTGAGCACAGGTGCTCATGATACACATAAGTGAAGCAATCTGGTCGAGAGTTGGACATAGAGAATCGTGTTATTATTCAGTAAACCTTTTCTGCATGCCCCCTGCTTGCCAGGCACTGTGCTTGCTGGTTCCCTTATATCATTGCCATTTACTGCTCAACAACCCATAAGGAAAGTTCCACACCCCTCTCAGAATGAGAAAAATGAGAAAACATATTTAACGCCCCACGGTCATGTCACATAAGCATCCCTCACGGAACTTAGGGTCTTCCCACCTTGGAGCAGCAGTTAGAACGCACAGCTCAGCCTCCTCACACACACTCACAACCTCGCTTCCACAGGAATGCTCTCTCACAACTGTCCTGACAGGTGGTCATTTGTTACTCAGCTTCTCCTTGAGGCTTCACGAGGCAGGAAGCCCAGGGGCCCACAAGGAGCCGCCTCCAGTGTTTCATGTCGCGGCGGATGCCACGTATCCCCAAGCATTTATCCCATTAACACGGATTACGTGCTAGACATCATGCTTGGCACTGGGTGTGCAGAGATGAATGAGCCAGAGTCCCCATCATTAATAAGCACAGCCACTCTAATACTAAGCCTACATACTAGAGAAATGCAGAAGCGGGAGAAAGTGCACACTCAACATGGAAAACGTGGAGAGGACAGAGAGCTGGAGTGGCAAAAAGACCTCAGCACGAGACCAAGACAAGTGAAAAGGTCAGTATTGAGCTTGTGGAAATCCAGCCTAAAGAAATGCAAGCAACCCTCCAATTTGAACACTTAAAATTCAACGTCGGCTTCCTAACTGAGGTGTCCTAGCACATACATCTCCATCCAGCACTTATCAAGTGCCTGCAGACACCCATAGCAAGAATGAGAAAGCTAATTTTAGGGAGTTCTTGTCAGCCACTCTTTGGATCGCTTAACCCTCACAGGAACAACCTAAGAGGTACGTGTCATTAATATCACCATCCACATATGACTGATGATGACACGGAGGCTCAGAGAGATTAAGTACTTTTTCAATGTCACTTACTTAAGTCATAAGTGACAGAACCAGAATTTGAACTCAGGTCTGTCGGACCCTATAGTCCAGGTTCCTCCCGACGATTGTGCTTAAGTGCCTATTATGGTAGTTATATCAAATAAAGAATGAGACATATTGAGGGTCTTATGTTGGCGTTTGTGAAGCAAACCATATTCAAAACTCAAGTCGACACAAATCAATGCACCACAATGTAATTCTTAGAGTCAGTGGGTGCTGAGTGTGTCCTGGGATTAGCTCTGATGGGCCTATGGGAAACTCGAAATCTTAACTACAAGTGGGGTTACAAAACAGGAAGAGGAGGCAAAGGAAGATCCAGGCGAGGTCACTCCTGCTGCAGAGGGACAACCATTGGAAGCAGCAAGACCTGTGCAGGAGGTAGGAGAGGAGCTGACACACCTGGAGAGGATGGGACTTTGGGGTCAGAGGAAAGCAAGGTCAGAGAACGGAAGTGGGCTGCAAATAATAATTTGGAGCTACGGTGGGCTCTTGAGCAGGAAATAGCACTCCTGGCAGACGTGAGCCCACGTCTTGGTGGCTGCTGAGGCTCTGCAGGCACGGGGTGAATGGAGGAGGAATAATAGTAACAGAGACCAAGAAGAACAGATGAACCAAAGAGTCAAGGTGAAAATGGACACAGTGGGGCTTTCAGCTCTCTAAAGCTTTAGAGATGACAGCATTCAGGGAGTCTCCACAGGAACTAAAGGCACTTCCTTTCCCAAGAAGACATCCACTGAACACATCCCACTTTGCTGACCTGTAGGGTAAACTGGACCTCATATAGAAGGTGGGTCTGGGGCACTGCTTTGGCTATGTGCCTCCCCAAACAGACATTTGGAAACATAAATGCATTCATAGTAGTGATAATTCTACCACTTATGAAACCATAGGTGGTTGATCAGATGGAGACTTGAGGGGACCTCATGGCTATTTTCAAGGACCTAGAGGGCGACCACAGGAAAAAGGAAGTGATCTAATTCTGTGTGCTTTTGGAGGGCAGAGCAATGATGTGGGGAAGCAGATTTTGAAAAAGGAAGAAAGAACCTCCCAATAATCAGAACTTTATAAAAAACAAACGAGATGCTTTGTGAGACAGTGGGTCCCTGTTCCTGGAGGCATTTAAGCAAAGGTGAAATGAATAATATTTATGGGACATGCACATCAGGTACCAGGGGTCCACTAATGCTATAGCCCCTCCCATCCTCGGACAATATTATCCTCTCCTGAGAGTCCCACAGAACTGTTATTAGTTCCTAGGCTGTCGCAACAAATCACCACCAACTGGGGGCTTCAACAACAGAAATGTAGCATCTCACGTTCCGGCAAGCAGAAGTCTAAGACCACAGTGTCCGCAAGGTTGCTGGGGGTCTGCTGGGGACCAGTGGTGTTCTTTGGCTGTAGAAGCCTTACCCCGCTCTTTGCCTCCATCTTCACACGGTGCACCCTCTGTGTGTGTCTCCAAATCTCCCCTTCGTATAAGGACTCCTGCCATATTCAATTAAGACCCACCCTAATGACCTCATTTTAACTTGATTGACACTGCAAAGATCCTATATCCAAATCAGGTCACATTCTGAGGAACCGGGGGGTTAGGCCTTCAACATATAAATTTTGGGAAGACATAATTCAACCTATAACAAAAACCTCTAGATAAGGTTTAAGTTACAACCTGTTACTGACCGGAGAAGGCCAAATTTGTTAAAAACTGATGGGACACAAGCCATGATACGAGAACGGCTCCGTTCCCAAGCGCATCACCCAGGTTTCAAGAATTAAGGATTTGCCTGCAATCCATTGCGCGTGACGTACATGACAGCTCATAAACACATAGTTCCATAATTGCTTCACAAGAACTTCACAGGAGCACCCTACAAATCAGCATTTGACTCCGGTCAACGAGCTCATTTTCTGTACGATTCGCTGCTTATGTGTGCAGCCATGGAGCACTAGCCTGCATTCCCATGTCGGTGTTGGCAGTTTGTCTGCACACGCGTGGCCATCTGTCATGCTTCCCCAAGTCCTCAGGTGAGAGCTATCATGCTACGATGCCTTGACATAATCGAGCTTTTGAGCTTTTTCTTCTAGTTTCCATTTAAGTTCAACAAAGCCAGTGTATCCAGGGTCTTGTTTAGATACTTGGTGTGGGTTGCATTGTGGACCTCAAAGAGGTATGTCCACCTCCTAAACCCCAATATCTGCAAATGTGCCTTTACTTGGAAACAAGGTTTACATTGGTGTTATCAAGTCAAGGCGTTCTTATAAGAAAAGGAGGAAAGACAGACACACAGGAGAATGCCACGTGACTATGGAGACAGATTGGAGTGATTCTTCTTCAAGCCAAAGAATGCCAGCAATGCCAGAAGCTAAGAGCAAGCCCCAGAACAATCCTTCCCAGGAACGTTAAGGGAGAGCAGGACCCTGCCAGCACCTTTATTTAGGACGCGTGGCCTCTGCAACTGGAGAGAGCTTACATTTCTGTTGCTTTAAGCTGCCCAATTTGCTGGTAAGACCCTTGGAATGAAGACTCGGTATAATTTTGTTACAATAGTAATAATATCAATACTGATAATGTTATTGAATTCTTATTCTGGAGCCTGGATTTCCACTAAACCTTACAACACCCCACGACGTGAGTGCATCCATTATTACTCACATTTTACAGAAAAGAAAATGAAGGGACAGGCAGGGTCAAAGGACTTGGTCAGATCGACAGCACCAGACAGGGAGAGGACGGTACAGCAGATGGAGGTGAGCCGGCCCGAGGGCCCGTGCCGTGTTCCAGAACATTTACCTCAGGTCAAGACATGCAAAGGTCTTACAAATAACAAAGATTTACCTCAACGTTATGGACAGAGGTGGCATGGACCCTTTGCAAACATCTGTGTGCTCTCCAGTTTGGAATGATTTGCAACATTGTCACTTGGAATTTGACTTTGATTTCTTCCAGAAATATTGACACACATGCTGTTATGACAAGGCAAAACAGCCATCATGCGTAGTTTCATAGATCCAGAAATTAAATTTAACTGCATTTGCTATAATTCATCCAAAATTTGAAATAAATATGAAAAGCATTGCTTTTCCCAAAACTAGTTGTCTCAATATAAATGCACTGTAGACATTTAAATATGTCATAACTGTATCTATATCCATACCTTGCGTCTTTATACAAACAGTGTTTCTAGAGCATGTACTTCAGTAATAAAAAACATTCCGGTTTAAAAATACCACATTAATAAGCCTTTATCAATTCTTATCAAGCAGAAAAGGGAAACAGTGTCTTCTCTTATCTTACACTGGCTAGAATATATAAATTCATATTGCAAACAGCTTCATTTTTCTTTCTTTCTTCTTTGTTTTTTCCTCCCATGTAAATACGCACTTTGAGAGGGCTTTGCTGTGTGTTAATCAAGGCCTCTCCGCCTCAGCCCTGCTGACATGTGGGGCCGGCACATCCTTGGCTGCGGGGCCGTCCTGCACCTGTAGGATGTCTAACAGCTTCGCTGGCCTCTTCCCACTAGAAGCCAGAAGGCAGCCCAGCCTTTGCCCCAGAACATCTCCAGATATTGCCAAACGTCCCCTGAAGGAAGGGGCAAGTTGACCCTGACTGAAAACCACTGCAGTAGATACATTTCCAAGTCTTTCTGGTGTTATGCTGAAAGACCATGAATATTGAGCTTGGAATCAAGCCATATCGAAAAAAACAACTCAGTACAAAAATTGTAAGTATGAACAAATAGTACATTGTCCGGAAAAGCCAACCTTTCTTCCTCCCAGGATTCGGTCCCCTCGAGGCCATCTCCTAGGAGGCTGCGCGCGTCTACAGGGTGGCTTCAGACCCCCACTGCCCCGGGAAACAGCGGCACCTTGTTCCCTGGCTCACCCTCATGGAACGCCTGAGGAATGGGTGTGCTTTCTGAACAGCTACTGAGACCCGCTACCAGAACGATCAAACAAATTGTGGCAAAGTGATTTCGGTCCTAAGACACCCCGTGAAATCCCCACGGAAGTATTTTGTAAGAATGTTTTGTGGTCCTGCTTGGTGCTAGCTGTGTTGGCTGTCCATGAAGAATGGACAAAGTATGCCTGGCCACCACGAAGTACTGGCCAGGAAACACCAGCAGCACGCAGGTGAGTGTTATGGTCTCGGGCCTCACACCACACCTGACACACAGGAGGCTCTCTACAAATACTTGTGCAGTAAATAAACGAATGTGTCTTGGCACGTGTGAGGAGAAGAGCAGTATCAGAATGCCAGTGGAGACAATGCTGCTCTGTCTGGACCAATCCCAGTGTGCACGACAGATGCAGTCCATGCAGTGGCTGGCATACAGGGATGGGGGCGATGATGCGCGTGCACAAGGAGAGGTTAAGAAGACAGGGTGACAAGAGGCTACCAATGGTTGACCAAACCAGGTGAGCAGGACCTGAAAGATACTCAGGAGAAAGGACTCAAGCACTGGGGACGGTCATTTTTTCAACATTCGAAGACCTACCCCAAGGTACGGAATTAGATTTGGTCTGGCTTGTCCCCAGGCACTGAGCAGGGACACGTGCTTAGCTCGTGCTTAGCTTCCTCGGTCATTCTCAGCCCTCAGCAGCCCAGCCCTGCTAAAGGACATTGCATGGCCGTTCTGGGGACACATTGAAATTGTCCAGTGTCTTTTGAAATTGTGTAGATGGCAAGGACTTCCTGTTTGGTGAGTGAGGTGGTCTCCCCATGTTCCGATAAATAAATGTTGAAGTTATCACCTGCTGGTTATTGAACACACAAGTTGCCAAATGATGCTGGCTACTCACTGATTTTGTGAAGCTCTGAGTTCTTGAATTCGATACAGAACATATTGCTTCTTGAAACACAGCAGAGAAAGCCATTTTCATCAAACTCTGCACTTCCTAATTAGTTACGCAGAAGCTTCCTTTTGAGACTGTCTTTCAAATGATCCCCTGGCTTAGGAACCTGCCCAAGTGTTCAGAACCCATTCATCTCACCTCTGTCATGGCCACTGATCATCCCTCAACAGGACGTGTTTACTTTCATGTTTGATTTCCTAGTGCAAGTGCTGGGACAAAACTTAAAGATACATTTGTCATAGCAGCAACCATTTGGGTTCTCAATTTCTGCTGCAAGTCCCAGAGAACAAACTAAGCCAGAGCCCCTTGCACTGATACCTTGCCCTGTCCCGGCTGGTTGTGAGGGGAGCTAACTGAGGGCAGTTACAAGTCCAGAGATGAAGGAGGGGCCGGAAGTCAGAGGGAAGGCCACTTAATTTACAGGGCAGCCCACAAAGAAGCAAGTGGATGGCACGAGAACACATGGAGGCCATTGTCAGTGTCCTAATCTTTAGAGGAAGCTCGTGAGTACCTGTGCTGCTTGGACTGTGCGGGCTGCACACCTGTGCTGGATTCATCTCTGAGGTTTCTTATACCTCCAAGTTTCATTTTAAAGATACCCAAGTAGTATCCACCAGCCGTGGATGTCTGCACACACTCAGATTCTGCTGGACATTGATATCTTGTTTGAATGATTTCTGCAATGATCACCACCCAACTAGGCAAATGCCGTTTCAAAGGGCAAAGCAAATTCTCTCTTAGATCAACTTGGGGTGAAACACAGCATGGAAAATTCCACTTATCAGTTGAAGACAAGCTATTCCTGAAAAAGTTCCATTCTGCCATTTGATTGTATGCCCCAGGGGAAAAGTTTAAGAAATAGAAAACACAGCTCATTATTAGTTGTGTAGATTATGCAAACTTTGCCGTTTGAAAAAAACACACAAAGACTAAGTTGCAGACGCTCGGGCAAGGAATTTGGACTGTATCTAAGTGAGAAGGATTAGCTAGCAGGATGCTGATTTATAAATGGCAACAACCAATTCCTTATATTCTCTGCTGCGACGCTGTCTCCTGCACAGTAATTCCCAGTGTTCCCCTCTGAAAGCCCTTGCTAGTCAGTTAGCCCCGAGGTATGATGTTTGATAATATAACTACTGCTTCTGTCACTACGTGTTGTACAAACGCATTATATGTGGCCCAGAATGGTAAAGATTTATGTATGGGTATGGAAAATAAAAATCAGCATTGATTAAAAGCCCCAGATAGACCATCCAATACCGCCCAAAGAACATCCGTTATTTTGCATTTTGACGTGGCGATTGATAACCCATAAATGCAGGCAGGAATGACAAATGCAGATGGAAACTGGCTTTGACAAAAACGATAACAGTATCAGTCTCCAGGGGCGATGGAGGTATAAGCAGGAGCTGTTTAAAATATTTAATCATTTTATGAAGGCTGCAAGATGCCGTTTGACCCTGAAGGAGCGTGAATGTCACATGGATCAGAAATTGCCAAGTCTTTGAAGTGAAATAAAAAAATGGTGTTATTATAGATCCTTCTTGACATCCTATCATTTCTGTATAGGATTAAAAATATGTATACAAAGCTCTAGATAAAGGACTCCAGCAAAGGATGTCTTGGTTGAAGGGAAGGAAAGTCAAGACACACAGGTTGTGAAATTTTACTTCGAAATCCCCAAGCATTTCTTTTATTTTCTTCCAAATGGCAAGAATAGAGCCAAGAGCTCCCAGTAAAAAGATGCCTCTGGATTTTAAATAAGGGGTAAATTACCCTTTACGTGTGTTACCTAGGGCCTAACTGCTGGAATTCTTTATCTCCTTTCTCCCAGCTCTCTGCTTCACTGGGGGACTGTGTTTACAGTGTGTGTTTATATACGGGCAGCCGTACAGGACAGAGATGGCCATAAATAAACACAGAGCGTATTTATATACCTGTGTGTGAGGGTGTTCCTCGGTCCTCAGAGAATTGGTGATCTTGCTTCTTATCTACAGCGCTGTTTGCACTCCTCCCAACAGACCAGCCAGCACCGTGTCTCTGAGCCACCCAGGCAGCAAACACACTAGCAAATCTCAGGGACTGTCCCCAGGAGAGAGTGTGACCTCAGGTCTCACTGTGCAGGGTCAGCAAAAGAAATGTTACGCTCCTGGTTTTCTTGTATCTCCGTTTCTCTTCTTGTTCCCCCATCTCCACACCCTCTACCCCTGGGAGCTCTGAGCATTCTTGGATGATGGCATGGAGGCATCCAAGAAGCCCCCCCACAGGTCATGGCACCTGTGGTCACAGAGAAATGCAAGAAAACACCAGGTAGCGCCACCCCAGCCTTTGAGACCAGACAGAAATCCTGCAGTGATGGGACACGGGACCCCTTAGCGTAAGGAGTCTCCTCCTCATGATGGTGGGCCTTAGTTGCCCTCTGTACCACCCCAAATTCCTGGCTGGGGCTCCTGGACTCCCTACCTGTCCCCTCCATGAGGTTGCTTCCTTCTGGAGGATAAGAGGGATAATCTGTTCCAGGCCTTTCTCTCAGCTTCTGGTGGTGGCCATCAATTCACAATCCATTCATTGTTTCTAATCAGTGAATCAGAGAGAAAAAGAGCACCCGCCCACTCTTTCAGCGCCCAGATGGTAACCATGCTGGTTTGCTGAATAACAGCCCCCAAAGATGTCCAGGTCGTGATCCTGGGAACCTGCAAACGTTTCCTTAGACGGCCCAAAAGGATTTTGCAGATGTGATAAAGTTACAGATCTTGAAAGGGGCAGTGTTAGGAATTGAATTGTGTCCCCCAAAGATATGTCCAAGTCCTCATTCCTGGTACCTGTGAAAGTGACCTTAGTCGGAAATAAGGTCTCTGCAAATGTAACTAACTTAGGATGGAGTCATTCTAGAGTTGGGTGGACTCTAAATGCAATGACTGGTGTCCTTGTAAGAAAAGAAGAAGACACACAGGAGAATACGTCCATGTGACAATGGAGGCAGAGATGGGCGTGATGCAGCTTCAGAGCAAAGACCACCAAGGACTGACGGCCACCACCAGGAGCTGGGAGAGAGGTCTGGGACAGAGTCTCCCTCCAGACCTCCAGAAGGAACCAACTCTGTCGACACCTTGATTCCAGACTTCTGGTCTCCAGAGCTATGAGAGAATAACTCTCTGTTGTTGTTGGTCCAGTTGATGGTCGTTTGTCACAGTGGCCCCAGGAAGCAAACACAGGAGGTTACCCTGGGTTGTCTGGGTGGGTACTGACAGCAGTCACGTGCACCCTTATAGGAAGGAGGCAGATGGGGAACTGACCACAGACAGAAGAAAGCCACGTGATGAAGCAGAGAGGAGTGGAGTCAGAGAGTCAATATTACACTGCAGGCTTTGAAGACGGAGGAAGGGGCCGCGGCTGGGATAGAGGAACGCAGCTCTGGACGCACGATGCAGAAGGAAAGGAAGCAGGTTCTCCTCCAGACTATCTGGGGGCCTTGCCACCTTGACTTTGCTCAGTGATGGTGATCGCAGACTTCTGGCCTCCAGGACTATGAATGTCCAGTGTTTTCAGCCACCAAGTTTGGGATAACTGATTACGACAGCCACAGAAAATGAATACAGTCACCACAAATTGAGTATTTTCATGTACAAGGCACTGAACTAAGCATTACATGTATTTTATTATGTCTAGTTTTACACCATCCTTGGAAGTCAATTATTATTATCCCCATTTTACAGAGCAATAAACCAAGGCCAGGTGAAAAACAGCGTGCCTTGCCCAAGGTCACAGCGCTATGAACGGGTGGAGCTGGGATTTGACTCAAGTCCATCTAACCATAAGCTCCAAGCTCTCAGCCTTACTCACTATGAGAAGAAGCTTCTCTACATAACATGCCCATGTGTCTCTCATCCCATCTCCATGTCCCATCCACTTTGCATGAGGCTACCATACTGTTTCCAGCTCCAACGTCATCATGTCACTCCCTGGCTCAAAAACCACCAGAAGCTACCAAAATGGCACAGACCCTCCAGCCTGGCTTTCATGGCATTTAATTAACCTTCCAAATTTATTTCCCTCAGGGATCCTCTTGTTCCTACCAAGCCGGTCACTTCCAATCTCCACCGTCAAGCCTCAGTGCCAGTATTCTCACCTAGAATACCATCCTTCTTCCTGTCTACTTGTTAAAAGAAAACTCAGCTTCTATGAAGCCTTTCCAATTATTGGAGTCCATATCACTATCTCCTTCCTCTGAATTTCCAGTTTATTTGATACATGGTTTTATACAATTATTCTTTATTGATTTCATATGTGTTAGTTTGGTCTTCCCTCGTTGGACTGTGTCAATTCCTTGAGAATACTTAAGAAAATTAAGAAAATGTCTCTATCCTCATAAAGCTTATAGCTCAGCTGGGGAGACAAAGTTTCTTAACAACAGAACAATCAACATCCAAGTGTCGGATTCAATGTGGAGGCAGCAAGAACCATGTTGAGAACACAAGACTAGAAGTCAAGAGAACTTGGCTGTAGCCCTGGTTCAGTGCTCTTGGGGACATCCTTCTGCCTCGTCAGGTCTCTTTTTCATTATCCACAGGAGACACTTGAGCTAGGTCACCTCTAATGTCTCTCCCTTCCCTAACATCCTATGGTCCAGGGTTGGCATCAGGCTGTGTTCCTTACCTGAACACACTTCTCCCCTCACTCAAGAACTCTGCCAGAGACCATGTGAGTCACATTTCCACATGAGCTCCGTGCTGCAGGGTATTAATCATCCTGAAAACCTGG
This sequence comes from Rhinolophus sinicus, assembly GCF_057876585.1. Classification (NCBI taxonomy): domain Eukaryota; kingdom Metazoa; phylum Chordata; class Mammalia; order Chiroptera; family Rhinolophidae; genus Rhinolophus; species Rhinolophus sinicus. Next base: position 115,811,575 of record NC_142504.1, on the reverse strand, counting down.
GTCATGTATAATTCACATCCAGGGAAGCCCTTCGTGCCACCAAGTCTTTGCTGGCACTGAGCACTTGAAAGCTGTCCCTGACTTCTGCTACATTGGCAGGACGCAGTCAAACAATGCCCTGTTATCCAAAGAACTGGAAAACGAAACACAAAAGCCAGTGCGTGTCCTGGCCAGACTTTTAGTGTCTGGCATGGGCATAAGAGGAAACTCTAGACCAAGACAGAGACCTATGAAGCCATGGCTCTCTCCCATTAACCACCCACCTGAGAACGCTGGCCTTCAATATTAGCTTCTGGGCAAACTTGATATGCAGTAGCTTATTACTGTATTCAAAACCAAATGCAAGGTCATGAATAATGAGTTCCTAGGGCACAGTCCACCAATTTGGCATCATCATGACATGACAACAGTAGACATTCTGGTAGAGATGGGCTGAAGCCCACAGAGAGATGAGGCAGCTCAATTGAAAAAAAAAATGTTGTGTCACGTCCAAGGAAAAGACAGCCCATCAATGGTGATGGGCCCTACAAACTACAGTCAACTATTTCCCCCAAAGGCCATGAAAATGCCCATTCTGGCCATGGCTACACACGGTAGCAATGGCAGAGTAGACACGAAAATGGCTCCCATTCTCACTTCAAGTGAAGCTAATGAGCCGTCCTATCTCCATGATGTCACCACTCAGAGTTGCAGAGCTCCGTCCCTCATGCAGCCACCTTATTCAGGCAGATGACCCTGGTGCTGAGCAGACTGGTCCCAAGACCCTCACTATGATGCCTTGTACATGCTCTGCCAACGGCATTGTTGGGTAGTTTTCTGATTCTTAGAGTTTCTATGTCTTGTTAATATTAGTATTATTATCTTTTTTTTTTCTGTACCAAAGGTATTTGCATGCAAGTCTTTTATTTTAGAGTGAGAGATATAAAATCAGCAGCACCAGTTAGAAAAATGGACATGGCAGCACTGCCCAGTGGAACTTTCTGCCATGATGGAAATGTTCTATAATCTATGCTCTCCAATGGGGTAGCCACTAGCCAAATGGGGCCACTGTACCCTTAAAATGTGGCCAGTGTGACTGAGGGACTGCTTCTTAATTTGATTTAATTCACATGTATTTACATTTAAATTTGAAAAGCCACATGTGGCTAGTGGCTGCCATGTTGGACAGAGCAGGGCATGTTTTCTTATTTTTTATTTTACCTTGTCATTCATTTAACAAGCATTTATTGGGTGCTTGCAGCATCTAGAATGGTGTCAGGCATCAGAGCCATCAGGCAGCCCCTGATGACAAGAAAATCATTACAAAGGAAAGTAAGCAGCCATTGGTAACTTACAGAGGATATACAGGATGGAAAGAGAGATGACATTATCAGTTATTAGTCAAACAGCAGACCTTTCAAGTCTAGTACTATACTAGACATTTTTCATATGTTGACCTTACTTAATACTCAGCATAAGCAATGATATAGGCCTTTTATAGATGAAGAAATTGAAATCCAAGAGACCCAGAAAGGGTAAATAAAGTGGCCATGGTCTGAAGATATTAAATGGCAGAACTAGTGTTCTAAACCAAAATTAAATAAGAAAGATCTTCCAAGAGGAGACAAAACTTGGCCTGATCCTTGAAGGATCCGGTTAATCCAAGTCAGCTATTGGATGCAAAACAAAAGAATGGGGTGGAAGGCGGAGGATGGTGGGGGGAGGGCATTCCTAGAAGGGGGAACAGCATGTGCAAAATGGAGTTCTACATCTGGGGATGGACGGGGCTGGGGAGACAGGGCCAAGAGGGAAGAAAGTGGTCAGGTTATGGCATGTCCTGTGCTGAAGAACTGGAGTTCTACCCTGCATGTCACAGGAACACCTAAGGCTTTTTAAGGGGAAATGGGTGTCCAGTGTTGGAAACTCCACCCCGGCAGCATGAAGAAAGAGGCAGAGCACACAGTCATGGGAGTTGGAAGAGGGCCTGGATAAGATGGTGGGGAAAGAAGAGTGAAGGGTTCAGAGTGGTTAAGGAGGTGAAGTCTGTGGGACTTTGGAAATGTCTGAATGTGGAGGGGAGGGAGACAGACTCCCAGGTTTCCAGCCTGAGAAACACAAGGCAGAAACTGTAGTCAAAGGCTCTGTTCCCAGTCGGATGCTGCTCTCCATGTAGCTCAGTTAGTGTCATTCCCTATGAAGTATCTTATTCCAACTGTGCTAATCCCAAACCCTCCATCACCTACAGACTATCTAAGATCAGAGGTCCCTAGAGATTCCCTCCAGAATGGGCATATACAGACTGTCTTCCTGGGTCAAAGCCGTGAGCTCCAAATTATTTGCTTATGAATGCCTGCTAGGAAACAATATCTATCTATTAAAGTCTGTGCAAAGAGACTCAGTACAGGGATAATTGTTTATTTATAAATTATAAACATGTACCACTATACTAATATTATATCTATTATAATCTATTAGAAATAGATGCTCAAATTAGCTTACGCAAATAATATTTTAAATTTATTTATTAATGGCTCCAATTATAATTGATTTATTTTGTATTGATTTTCTTATATTAGGCAACATGATGGAATATGCTTCATTGCGTGGGACAACCTGCTTTAAACTAGTGTTTATCAAAGTGTGGTTCGTTGTCACTTATGGACACTAAGATCCACTCAGTCAGCCCGTGACACCGAAACTTCTTCCTAATCCCAGGTGTTATTTGTTTCCTTCACTGTGCTGACGTTTGCTTTGGTGGTGCAAACTCAATGGTGAGCAAAACTGTGGGCACACAACCATACCTGTCCTTGTGTTTTTCACTGTTGCCAACCTACATCCCAAGGGGAAACAAAGCCAGTTCCACTTCCTTGATGGAGTGGTAAGAATTATTATTTGATTAAATTTTGATCTTCAAATACGTGTTGTTTTAATATTCCGAGTGATGAAATGGGTGTTGTGCAGACAGCACTTGATGCACCCAGACGAAGGTGCTGGTTTCCAGGAAAGCGCTGGTGGGACCCTTGGAGCTGGGTGCTGAACTGGCCGCTTTTTTCAGAGGACACAGTTTTCCTCGGAAGAATGGCTGCCAGACAAGCTATGGTTATTCACACTTGGGTATTTGGCAGAAAATTCTCTCAAAACAAACAAAGGGAGCCTGTAACTATAGGGAAAACAGCTGACAGTATTTGTTGCCAAGGATAAATTTCAATCTTTCAAGTGAAAATTAGAATTTTGAAAAATGTGGTCTATCACCACGAGCTTGAAAGCTTCCCAAAACTTAGAAGACTTTGCTGATGAGATTGGGTGATATTAATGAATGTGATATTTTGATAGTGTATAATGAAATATGTCAACATTTGGAAGATCTGCATAGCTCAGTGAACCAATATTTTCAAACCAATGCAAAATGTTACAAAAGTATACACAAGTAAAAAATTCATTCATAGTGCAAGAGAGGCCAATGGATTTTAATATTAGTACAAAATGTATTGATATGGCCTCAGATTCCACATTCCTATTAACTTTTAAGAAATACCCACTTGTTGAGTTTTGGTGTAGTATCAGAGAAGATTATTTCTACAGTTATCTGGAAAGACTGAAATATTTCTCCCTTTTCCAACTATACAGCTGTGTGAGGCCAGATTTTCTCCACATATTTCAACAAAAACAATGTATCATAACACGGAGTGTGCCAAAAACATATTTATACACATTTTAAGAAAGGAAAACAGTATTAAAATTACACTGATGGTACCTACTTTAAGCATCTCTTGTAATTGCAGAAGTCAAATGTGACTTGTATTCATCTTTTGTTATCAGTATATTTTGAGTATTATAATTTTAAGATAGTCTTTTCCTGTCTTAAAATGTGTATACATTTTTTTTTGCAGCCTCTGTAGATTAAATACAGAGGCAGATATGAAAATCCAGACATGTATTAAGCCATATATTGAAGAAATTTGCAACAATGCCACGAATCTCAATATTTCTTTTTTTGGTTTGCAAAATATAGCTATTTTACTTTTAAAATGTTATTTGTGTTAGCATAAAACAAACAGCAATTTTTTACTAATGTATTTAAATGAATGAATAAAGGCACTTTTCAGCTTTAATTTCTAATATGGCAAATACTAATAGATATATCGCACGTAAGCAAAAGCTCTTTGATGTCACCAATGAATTTTAAGAGTATAAAGGCGCCTTGGGACCCAAAAGTTTGAGAACTGCTAATTTAAGCCACCGTGATACAACTTACGGAACAGTTAAAAAAAATTCCCATTTTTCAATATATAACCGGTATTTAGTTACATCCGTCATAATTGTCGAACACAATACCTCACAAAAGCACAATATATGTAACTAACGCTTACAGTGCACTTCATCCTTAAGAATGGTGCTTGTGAACACGTATGTCCAATCAGACACCTGATCATTTTGGAGTTTTCTCACCTTTTTGTCACATTGGACAGCTGTGAAGAGTTGACTTGATGGTACAATTTGGCTTGTTCTTGCTTTGTTAGCACTACCTTCAAGCTGTAGTTTCTTTGCAAGAGTCTTATTAAGCCATGTGTCCATTTTGCAAAGGGTAGGTTTGGCTAAGACTAGAAAACATGATCATCTAACACACTGACAATAAGAGACACCGATGGCAACTGGATGGCGATGTTCATCAAGCTAACTGTCTTCTTTTCAAAAAAGAAAAAGTATATACACATATATGCGTTATGTATATGTAGGTTATATGTATGTATTACATATATGTATATATATAAAATCTTCATTCGCCCCAGTAACTCATCGAGCACATTGGGCACACGCTGGCCCACCTGCCATGCGTGTTAGAAAACCAGGAGGCCTTGAGAAAGGTGCCAGCAGGCCTGGTCAGCTTCTGCATTTCTCGTGGGGCACGCGAAAGAGGATGAAATGGTGCTAGTTATCACAAAGGGCTGTCTCCAAACAAGCCTCCCGTCTGAGTAATGGGGCCCACTGGACATCACACTGCCCCGCGGACATCTTGGCTTCTAAAAGCCATTAGGAGAGCTTTGCTTTCTCCGTCCAGGGTTTCCCACAGCTGCTCTGAACTCCACTGTTTCCGGAAGGACAACACATTACTGGAGATTCATCTATTTCCCCAAGAGGCGTTTTAGACCTGGGGATGATACGCAGTCATGTGGTTGGATGCTCTGCTACCATTTGTGACTTGGGTGAATCACACAGTAAATGATACTTGGAAGTACAGCACCAAATACTTGAGAAGATTAAAGAGTTCACACATGGCCAGAGGATGGAGTCTTAAATCATTCAAGGTTCAAATGTCCCTCTTTCTTGCCAGGAGAAGGGTGTGCCGGGGGATGGGAGAGCGCAGGCCAGAGATAGATTATCTCATTTCATTTAGCCCGACTCTTTGTCTAGCAAACCGTGCAATTAACAACAATACAAATGGAATCTTCCTCCATCAAAACAAAGCGTGAGTCCACTCTGGGGGATTTATGGGCAAGGCTCTCTCCATGGGGCTTTCTAGATGTTTCTGCAGACAAAGTGGTGGGTCAATTTGCAGTTAAATGGCAAGGTGTGGACTCTCTGCTGCTGCTCCCAGCCTCCCATGGCTTCCCATCTCCCGCCTAGCACGTTCATTTCAATGTCCTCATAACTAAATCTGAGACAATGTGTAATTATACAGAAGAAAAATCTGTCAGAGGATAGCTGAAGTTGCTTAAATTGTGCTGATTTACAAAGATGAGAGATTTTCTTCCCCAACTAAAGAAAAAAATACCTTCCTGTGTGTGTAATGGCGAACAACCTCCTGCAAAGTCAACTCCTTTCTGAAAGTCATTGCTAGTTTTATAATTTCTGAGTCATTAGATAACAGATAGAACTCCACACTTAGTAGTTTCAAATGTTTATGGTCTGCAATTCATTCTTAATGAGCTCTCCCCACGTCTTTATTCTTCCTCGCACCCTCCTGCTGGGAAGTGTCTTCCTCTGCCTTGCCTTTTGCTAATGATTCCACAATCATTTCAGAGCCATTTCTCCTGCCTTATGTAATTCTGACACCACTGAAGAGCCCAGCTCACTGCCTCGCAGTTGGAAATGTAACCTTTAATGTATTAATTTCTCTTGCTCAAAACAATTTAACCTCTGTCTTGGTTTTGTGATTGCTAAGTGTTCCAATTAAATGCCTCTTTCATTTTTTTGTCCTGGAGGGCTGGATCTTACCCGAATTATGTTTAACACACCCTGCCTCGCCAGCGACCAACACGCTGGCTCCCTTACGGGCTCACCATCAATCCATTATCTACCTCATGAGTGCCTGTCACATTTGCAAAACACCTCCTTCCCCAAAAAGATTAATTAAAGCAGCTTGAAGCGCTAGGCAGCACTGTCTGTGGAGGAGAAGTGAATCCCTTCAGCCCAGAAGGTAGAGGTGTCCAGGAGGAGAGAATATGCCTCTTCCCACCCCCACTTCTGAACCTCTTGGATCAATTCTCGCTGGTGAGGCGGGGTCCTCGTCAGGATGTACTCCGTATCAGCCTGTGTGAGACGGGAAATCAATCACGTACCAAAGTCTGTGGGCACGTGGCATTTGCACTGCACCGCCTGCCTCCTGCAACACAGCCCAGCGAGACAGGAGATGTGCTGACGGGGCTGTGCCAGGGCACCCGAGCCCTTCACAGCCCACTGCAGACACAGAACAACTGGAAATAACTCAAGTGGCAGCTCTGAGCAGCCTGTTCACAGCCCAATCCTCAGAAGCTCCCCGCTGCTCCCACTGGGTGAGCACCAAATCGGAGGGGCTCCCCTTCTCTGGAAGACCTTCATTTCAAATTGTCCTGTCGTCTCGGTGACAAAGAGTTTTTGCTTTTAATAATCTCCTTTCAGGGGCTTGGAAAACATGGCATTTTAGAGCTGGAGGCTGGGGGCCTCGTCAGCTCTTGAATCCCACTGGAAAGTGTGCCCATAGGAACAATCAAAGGCATGTCCATGGAAATGATCTGCAATCAAACATTCTGGGCTCTACTCAGAACAGTTGCTCTAAGGCATCAACGCCACGAGGCGAGTATCTCTGGGTGGGCTGCCTCGCAGGTCCCTGCCTATCCCAAGGTGGCTTTCAGGACAGCTATTTTCATGGTCATTAATTGTCTCTCATCACCATGCCCGTGGTCAGTCATGGCACAAACCAGGGTGCACAGCCTGTGCCAGGGGGCTTGTGGGTGGTGGGAATAAGATAGGCAGGCAGATTTGGCTGTTGCCTCTCTTTTGGGTGAATACATGGACGGATTTGGTTAACACTGAAAAGCCTTAGAGAAGGCACCTAATGACCAATAACTCAAATAATTCATCATTTTATAAAATGTACACAAATTTTATACAAAAAAACAGTGTCCACACTGTCTAAATCTTCCCCGTCTGTTTCAGTATTGATCACATCCGCTCACTGGGCACCACACAGTGAGTTTCCTCCTTTGCTAATAAGAAAAGCAACGGATGACCTGCCCACGCCGGAGCAAAGCAGGAACGTGGCACCTCTTCTGGAAATCTGAACAGGGCCTGTCCAAAGCCCCCACAAAGTTGCTGCTGAGGACTCCTGTGGCCTCTGTCTGGGTTTGTCCTGGCATTCAGAAAGTGAAAGTGAACATTTTCCAGGACTCCACTGCCTGGTGGAAGATTAGCTCCCAAATAAGAATACTATTTTTGACTACTATTAAGATGCATGAAAACAGCATGTTTGAAGTAATCAGCGTTGGAGTATTTTAAAACAGTTTTAAGGTTTTCACAAGTCTTGGACTTTTTTTTAACTAGTGTCAAAGGACTATGAATTATGCCTGAAAAAGAATTGAAAGTGATCTAGTTCATAGGACACACAGGGATAGAACATGTTAACCAACCCAGAACAATGCCATCAGCAAAATCCAGAATGTGGGAAACTCCATAAGAAAAATGCTCCATTTCTTCAACAAATAAATGAATAGCAAACGGAGGGAAAGAAACCCTATAGCTTAAGACCCTTAAGAAGCATATGAAGCAAAACACATGAAGCAAATGCAATGTGTATAGACCTTGTTTAGACTAAGATTTGGGAAAATAAACAACAGCGAGATACACATAAAACAATCAAAGAGAACACTGAATAGCTGGTAATTTAAAGAAACCATTGATGAGATGTAATAATGGCATTGTGCTTATTTCTGTTGTTTTGCTTTGTTTTTAAGAGTCCTCAAAGAAAAACGCTGAAGCATCTATGGATGAAATACTGAGATTCGTTTTAAAACTCCTTAGGGAAGGGAGAGCGTGGGCAGTGCTTGGCGGCTGTCGGAGCTCAGGGGTGAGCTCCCAGGCTCCATGGCACTGTTCTCTCTACTCTTGTGTTTGTATGAATTTTCTGTAAAAAGCATTTCTAAACTCCTCGATGGGATCTTCCTCAGCTTGAGAGTCTGTGCGGAGAACCGAAACCCTCGCTCATCTAAGTCACCCCATTATTATGACTTTCCTTCTCTAGTTGAGGACGCTTGGGCACTACCCAGCACCTCTCAGACACGGATGACTCAGGGCAGATGGGCCCGGCGCTGCCATCTCATCACTGCCCAGGAGGGCGGGCCACAGGCCCTGCCGGCTCCTGCCTGGCATCTCTTACACGGCAGGCGTGTTTGGGGTCACAAAGGGGTTTGGTCCCCTACAAAGAAATCACTTTGCAATGTTGGACTCCTTACCCCTTCATCTCTAACATATGGCAGCACCTTTTTTGTTTATTATAAGCACACATACACTTATTGTAAAAAAAAATTTAAAAAAACACAAACAAGAGGAGAAAAGAAAACAAACCATAATCTCACCTTATACATATATTTTTTTTTTCCAAAAATGAAAACCACTATATATACAAATCCACCGCTAAATAACTCTCAGGTTAAAGAAAAATATCCCTCCATGTTTTCCAAATTAAGTTAAAAAGGGTTTGAAAATCTTAGCACCGCTCCTACTTGCAAAGAAATGTAAAAGGGAACTGGGCCATTTTTTTTTAGAGTTCTCTTATTTTAAAAGCAGATGGACTATTCTAAGGGTTGCATCAGAATTCTGAATGCTGGGGTGCAGATGCCCTTCTCAGCACTTGCGTGGCATGCCAGCCCCGTGACGGAGTGGGGACCGGCATGCTGACGTGAGCAGTGGCCAGGACTGCAGGTTCTGTATGTGGGGAGCAACAGGGCAGGTAGCAGCCCAGGCTGGACTGGGGCGAGTCCATGGGGCCCTGGGCCAGCTGGCGACATGCCCCACCTTCTCAGCAACCTTCTTCAGACTCCAGAGTCTCATCAGACTCTCCCTCACCGATTTCTACCACTGACCCTGGCCTCCTTCACTCAGAAGGCACACCTGGGGACACAAGCAGAGGGGGCACTCACACTGCAAGCTCACCTCACCAGTCCTTTGAATATCCTCCCTCCTCCTTAAGGGCTGTTTGCAAACCGCTCCCAAGGGACAGCTTGTCCTCTGACCTGCTTTGCTCTCTCATCATTGGCAGGAGTGACTCAGCTCCCTGGCAGTTGTTTATTTGGTGACACGGAATAACATTATATGGGACAGTGTTTTCGTCTCTGTCCCACATCATGTGAACACAACCAGTTGATCTGTCGTCCAGGGGAAATCTCTGCTTTACAATATATGCAGTCATCAGCTTTCTGCTCAAGTAAAACCCGAAGGTGTGGATCTCAAGCAGATTTAAAAAATAGAGAAAAGGAAACGATTCATGTTACTCTGCCTTTCTTATTTAGAAAGCTCACGATGTGTGACCTCTTTAAAATTATTCTTACATTCATATGTAATTTATTTGACTTTTACTTATATAACTATTGTATAATATTATTTATAGTTTTTTTAATGTAATTCTCATTAATAGCCATGTCACCTGTATCAGTGAAATAACTAATATTCAAGCATTGCCCCCTTTTGAATGATAGTTTTGGCCACTAGAAATTCACAAGGGCTTCTTGCCTGTCCTGCGGTGTCACCAGAAAAGTCATCAGGCCAGGTCATTGAAACTGAGCCCCTCACCCCAACTGCTGTGACCATTTCAGCCAAGTGGCTGCTCTCAACCAGCTCTGGGAGCAGCCTCAGGATATGGCACCCCCAGCCTAGTTCCATTAAAGCCAAAGGGACACCAGAGGTTATGTCACCATTCAGCAGGGCTTTGAGGTAGATGTCTGTCCTTGGGATCTTGAATGAACCAAAACAAATTTGGGGTCAAATCAGGGGCATCCTGGGGACACGCACTCTGGATTCCAGGAGCCAGACACACCACGTTTGTCTTTCCTGGTGTGTGCATGGCTGCTGTGCTCAGCAGCTTGCATGATGCAAGAGAGCTGGGAAATTTGGGGCCCACATAACAGAGAAGAATTAGAAATTCTCGCCTCATGTAGCCACAGTTTTAGCATCTAATAATTATTGTTTCAATGCAAATACTAGTCCCTGGGTCTCCTTATGCATTTCAATCAATCTCTTAAAAACAATTGCCGGGCTCCAGATGAAAAACAATTTCTCAACAGCTGGAGAACATTTGCAGGAGGCAACTTTTTGAAAAACAGAGCTAGGGAGAAAGACAGAGCTAGACACAAAAGTAATCGTCAGCCTCCATTGTCTAAAGAAGCCTGAACTCTTTAGATGGAGTGTTATTAATTACTACACCTGCAGCTATGCTTCCTGCTAAGCCCAGGGAAACTAGCAAGTGACGGCAGAAGAAGAAGAGTGTTGTATTGTCAGCACAGCTCAGCAAAACCACCCCACCTTTTACTTTATTCAAAAAAAAAAAAAGACAGGTTTTTTTGTTTTTTTATTAGCATCTTCTGACTGAATTGTAAAGATGAGAAACGAAAGTCAGAACATGGAGGAGGTACATGGGGAGAAGAACTGTACGTTGAGGTAAGTGTTTAGCACGGGCACATGAGTCTCTCTCAATGTGCTGAACTGAAACACCTATATTAGGGCAGCTCCTAAGTGCAGGCATGGGCCGCAACTGAGCCACGGAGAGGGAGCCGGAAACTGCAGCCAGAGTGTGGCTTGTGGAATTAGTTTGAAACTATTTATGTTTCTGACCCAAACCCCCAAATGAATTCTATCCATGTCCTGACTTTTTAAATTAAATATCTGTAGCTTTTGTCTTAATAGTTCTTATTTTGCCACAATCATTCAAGTCCAATAACAAATATTGATCAGTAATAAGGTGATAAGAATAATTAGTACTTTATAGCACACACTATGTGCCAGACATTGTTTTACATGTTTCAACACATTTATTCCTCATAAATCTCAAGAGATAAATACTGTTAGTACCCTTAATCTACAGATGAGGAAACTGGGGTACATAGAGGTCACATAACTCGTTCAAGGTCGCTGGGCTCGTAAGCAGTGGAGCCAGTTTTTCAGCCTGGACTTCCTCTCACTCTAGTGACTGTTCTCTTCAGCCAGTGCAAACCTTCTGCCGATATTTAAATTATGTTTGAGAGTGACCTGCTCCTTGGTTGAAACGGTGATCACCAAGTAGAACGCCCACACGCAAATCAGATAATCCACTGGGAATCCACAAGACAAGTTGGGAAATTGTGAGGGGGTATACATTACCTGTGACCACCAAGTGGACTTACAAATCGGACTGCTTAGTTTTAACCAAATTTACCCACACAAAATGGGCAGGTGGCTTAAGAAAGATTCATACAAAAAAATGTGAGACTTGAAGACAGTACTAATAATGCAAACACTAGCTACAAGGAAACAAGAGTGACCCTTCTGCACTCAGCCAAATTGCAAAACAAACATTATGAAAACTTAACCCATCCCCCACTATCAATGATGAGCCCACCTTTAGTTCATACGCACTTAGAAATACTAGTTATGATAGTAGGAAGCCATTGTAACAAGACATTTTACAGCCAAGTACCCAGGACACGCGTGCAAACCTCCACAAGTTGAAAGCAAAAATATGTTTGTACAGTTAAAAAATAAATAGCTTAAATATATTCTAAAACCATTTTCACCCACATATAATCACTTTAATTTCTATTTTAAGTATTTTAAACAATGTGTTTAAAATATTAACATGTATATCTATTTTATGAAATAATAAACAGGCATTTGGAGAAGGAAGTGCTCAAAAAATTTTTACTGATAATATTATGCAATCAAAAAAGTTTGGATTGGCGCATAAACTAGAATTTAGTCCACCCCATGGGCCCATTCTCAGGTAACCATGGTAACCCTAATCTGTGGCCAAGCATCTGCCAGAAGCTTAGCAACACAGGAGAAGGTAGAGAGAGCAGGCAGCTCCATGCCCACTCCAGTGGGCCAGGACCCCTCCCACCCTGGTGGGGCACACGTGAGCTCTGAGAAGCTACAGGTCCTTGGGAAATGTCACACTATCACTCCCATGGATAGAGGGCTTTGTATCTAAAGAAATATGAGCAATTACCCCTGAGTTGACCCTACTAACAATAGAACTGAAAACTAAACAAGTGACTAATAAATTGTCTGAGGTCATAGAATTTTCAACATGGAACTTTCGAAACCAGATTTGTAAAGCAAGTTATGGTACTTCCGAAACTATCCAGAAAGAAAAATTGTGTGCTCTTTCATATGAGGAAATAAAATCCCAGAGATGTAACAGAACTGCACATAAGAACACAGTCATGTTCAGATTCTAACAGGCATATATTTGGGTAATATTCTGTGTGGAAGAAATACTGGAAGGGGGATCCAAAAAGAAACTGCAAACACCACCCCCCCACACACATACACACATGCTATACAGTATTCACCCAAATGGGTGTTCCTTTCTAAAATGCATGATTTTGCATGGCTGATGCTTTCCTTTCACTTTCTTCAAAATGAGATGTGTAAAGTAGGAGAATTTCCCCGACTGTCGCTGCAAAGGACTTGAATAGTACTTGTATCTTTCAAAAAATGTGGTCAAGTAGGTGTTTAATAATGAAGATTTAAAGCTATTTCACTGGCTTTGCATTTTGTATTTTATAAATCATTAACAGGAACAAAGTAAGAACCCAAACAGAAATACCCATTTCCTAAGTGTGAAGACAGTTAACCTTTAAACAGATGGGTAATCCCAGACAGCTCTGTAAAATTAATAGAGCTTAAAGCTGAGGCCTCCGAGCTGCAGAACGCATCTTTGGAGGCCATGTTTTGGAGATCATCGTAAATCAGCGTGTTCCCTCCGCAGTCCCTCCTGCCTACCCAGGCTCCTGGAACTACCGGGTCATGAATATGTGTATCACAGCGCACCAGCGATGCCGTGCTCCGGCATCCACGGGTCTGCACATGTGTGTCCTCTGCTGTGGAGTCTCCCCGTCCACGTCGCTGGAAAGCAGGCCTGACAGTGGGAGCGCAGCTGGGGGCGGTGGTGGGAGAGGACGACGGGACGCGACGCTCCTGTTCCACGCCTGAGGACCTTCAAGCATGGCTCCCAGTTTTAATTTGTAAACCTTCACTTACTAAACCACAGGTGTCTTGGAGGGTCGTTTTGCTTTCAAGGCGCTCTGTTTTTCCATGGCCAGATCAGCTCAGACCTCCACAGAGGCTCCGGGAGCCAGGAGCCGCACGCACACCCCGCAGGGCGAGGCCGCGCTGTCCAGGACGGCTGGCCAGCTCTCACAGGAGGCGCGTGGGCCAGTCTGCAGAAAATTATACACGCAAAGAGGGAGAACATGACTAGGCAACACTGTCAGCATTATCATTTGCAACTATTTAAGGAGGTGTTTGGAGGCAGTTTCTAAAAGGCTTGGCTCCGTTTTAAATGTGCCCACAAATCCTACAAGAATGTGGATTTAAATGGAATTAAAGCCAAAAGTATGACATTAGCGAGCTACCAGCCTCAGCTATGCCAGTCCCGGGAGGCTGTTTCATTAGCAATTGGGAAGACATGGGCTGTGCAATAAACATGAAGTTGGCTCTGGTCACCTCTTCTTGCCCCGATAGCCTGTGGGCCACTGCTCATTAGGAGCTACAGGACAAGCCCGCGGCCACGGCGCTCACTTCTCACAGCCTAACCCCAGACACGTATTGGCCCGTTTGTCATTCCAACGTCCCGAGGAACGGCGTGTTCTTTTCCTCTGCACAATCCGATAAACAACAACCATGGAACGGTAGGCTTGGTGCAAAGAGTTAAATCTGAAGACAAATAATCCTTCCGAGGGTAATAGCATTTCATTCTTTCAATGCAATTCCCACCCAACAATATTTTCTGCCTTGCACGGAGGAGGAGTCCTGAGACGTCCATAATGGACATATTTGCAGTATTTACTATCGAAAAAGTTAATTTAGCAGAATAGCTGCAACTGTCAGGAAATTCTAAAGCCGAAAGAATCCAACAGGGACCTGAGTGGAATACAGATTGAGAGACGGAGGGGCAGGTTGAACAACGGCCCCAGTCGTCCACACGCATAGAATGCTTGCTCCATAGGCCTGCATGCCCTGGAACAGGTAGCCCTGCACTGCCCAGCAGCCTTCTCCTACCTGGCACCTTCTCCTGGTGTTTCAGCAGCACGTTAGCACAGACGGCATGAAACTGTGGCCCAGTACCTGCTTTATTATTTCTGTAGCTATATAATCATCAAAGGGAGGCCGTTACCTTTTTTATGGACTGGAGAGTCCATCGGCCTCTCACTTTCCCCATCTACCTGAGGTTTCCCATCATCGCCCTGCGCTGTTCTCTAAAAAGGAGCAAATGGTGCTGGGTTACGGAGTGGGGAGGGAAGCACCCACTGTAGCCCACGGGTGTGTGGACAGCACGCCTCGTGAGATGGGAGACTGAGCCATCGAGGGCGACCCGCGGCCCACCCAGCCGCTTCGGAATGAAAGCACAGCTTTCGGAATGTGTTACAACCCCAGGAACTCTGAGTCATAAAAATCATAAAGAGTAACGTGCCATGTCTGGAAACAGCAACGATTTCCATGAGAATTTATGGATGCAGTGTAATTAATCTGTATGTTTGGAACATCTCATCATAGACCTTTCTTCTTTTCTAATCATGAAAGCCCAGTTTGATGGATCCTTTCAACTGTGGCCCCAGATAAATAGCCCCACCCCCAAATTTTTTTAGCAAACTCGCTCAACAAAGACTTAGGTCACAGCTCTCACCCACATAATGTGTCTTTTCTCTTCCGTTTTTGTTTTCCCCCTTTTTAAAGCGATCGTCAGCAGAGGCGGTTCAACTGTGTAGTCCAAAAGATTAAACAGGGCCTCAAGCAGTTGCCTTTCAGTCCGTCAGCGTTTCCCACCATATGGGGAGCCATTCACTCAACCATATTCAGTTTGTCTAACCAGGAACAGTGTCTTTAACAGTTTTCTTAAGCCGTGTGATGCTTCCCAAACCTTTACAATAGAAATATTAACCATCACCACATCGGGCAAAAAATACACAATCTATATGTTTGTATTTTAACTACTCATTGAAGCCACTTTGCCGTATGATAGCCCAGAACCACTGTAATTGCTGATGGTCATGGAACCACCTGAGTGTTAGTTTATAATAAAAGGCAGCTCTCGAGGGAGCCTAGAGCCAGTTACACATCCCATAAGTTAACGAGAAATGAAGGCTGATCCGAATGGGGAGACAGGGAAGATCACGACTCTGGGAATTCTGTGCATTCAACACAAAAACCATCGAAAGATGCTACAAACCACCACCCACCATCTTCCAACGCAGGTCTGTCCAGGCTTTTAGCACAGGACCCCAGCAGGGGTGACAGATGTGTTTTTGTCTCATTGTAACCCGAGTATCTCAAGGACAAAGAGATATTTTAAAATGACAACATGCTAGTTTGTCACTTTTCTCTTATGCCCACCAAAAGCTCACTCACAGCTACCCCTCAGAGACACACAGTGACTGGAGCCAGGCTGCCTCCTGTTCCCAACCTCGACAGAGCAAGACAAAGATCCTTGAAAGAAAAAAGTGGACCCAGAGTTTTGTGACCCTGTGAAATGATCAACAAAGCAGTCTTGACACTAAAATGGAAACATAGCCTCTTGAGATTTCTTTATGTGCAGTCTTCACCACCTGAGCTCTCAGTGGTCCTGTTACATTGGCCTCATCCCGTCACACCCCAGTTTTCAGTAAACCTGGCTCCTAAGTCCATCTTAATGTCCTTTCTACATGTAGAAGCAGGTCAGTTTTCCAAGTTAGACATCATGGTGGACGCTCTAGGTTCCCCACTCAGGAGCCATGCCAAGGGCCTTTGGACCTCTTCTTCTTCCTTCCTAGTAGAATAATTTCATCCACTGTCCTACAGGTGAGCTGTCCTTCAGAGGATGTGAGCCATAGTCCCACTTCCCGATGTGAATGTTAACTGGTCCAAGATGAGTGATGGATTTGAACCTGGGTGTGAAACATAATTCTGGCAAAGAAGACAGAGAAGGAGAAGAAGGGAAAGTTTTTCTCATTTTTAAGAAGGGACATAAGACCTTCGCTGTGATGTGATCACGAGAGGTATGGACGGCAGGGTTCAAGATGGAAAGAATCGTGTCCAAACCTGGAGTCAGGCCACATCCAGACTTTCCATAACTTGCAGCTAGCTGTCCTAAATGAGGCAGACATGGCCTGTCAGCCCTTCTGCACCAAGGCCCCTGCAGAGAACCACCGGTCAGATGGCAGCACAGACCCTGCCCCTGACGTCAGCCAGCTCCAGGCCTGGCCCGGCCCAGCCGAGGAAGCGTGGCTGTCACACTGTCACACTGCCAGCCTGGAGAGCCCATCTTCTCTTTAGTGTAATGTCCCAATGCCTTCCCATGCTGCTTAGCAGCCTCCTAAAATCACCGGAATGAATGATTAGGAGGAAAGGGAACTAGCTCTAGAGACAACTGAGGAATTACATCAGTTCCATTATACCTCGAATGTAATATTCAATAATAAAGTTTTGCATTCCATTACTGAGTCACTGAATAATGTGGTTACTGTTAAAAAAAAAAAATTTTATTGTCGGCATGTTTGTTCCATAAAATAAATATATATTTTATCTAATCCAAATTGCATCCAACTGTTATCATCTGTGAGAGGTGTTGAAGTGCTTTTCTCGCCGTTATTTTTAATGTGCTTCCCTGGATAATGAACTCGAGCTCAGAATCACAGAAATTAGAGATTGAGAGGCGCTCCTGGGTCAGTGGGGTGACTGGCTGTCCGGCGCGGGCTGGCGAGGCCTCCACCCGCGGGACAGTTCCCGGAAGTGGGACTCCAGGGGGGAGGGGAGGCTCCCATGGGCCATTTTTATTTTGATAGATTTGTGTCTGGGGTGTGCGTCTCCCAAAGAAATGTGGGGTTTGCAACCCCTCCCCACAAGTGAGGACCTCCATTGTTCTTTTCAGATACAGTCCTCTTTTTCCTTGGGGGTGAAGGACAGTCATAATACATTTTTATTGCTCTGGGCCAGTTGTCTGTGTCCAGGGGAACGCTCTGAAGTCTCTTTTCTAAGGGCATTAATCCCATCCCAGAGAGCTCCACCCTCATGACCTAACCACCTCCCAAAGGCTCCGCATCTAATACCATCACCCTGCAGGGTAAGGATTGCTACATATGAATGTAGGGGAGGGAGCACATATGTGAATATTCCGCTTTCCTGATTTCAAGCTGTGAGATACCAAACACCTTCCCAACAGTCCTGACCGAGCTGGTCGTTCTCCCCCTGGAAGTATAACAAGGTTCCCGGGACACCCACTTGCCTCAGGTCTGGGGCAGGGAACTAACACTGATTAAGTGCCTCATACACGTCATTTCATCCTCACACAACTGTGTCCAGCAGAATCTAACACAAAGAAACCAAGAGTCAGAAAGGGTAAGTGATTTGCCTGATGGTACCTGGATAATCAAAAGAAGAGTTAAGGTTCAAATAAGCTTATCAGCACCAAGAATCCACGTCTGTTCTGCACAGAACGCCCTCCCTGACACACCCAACAGGAGGTAATGCTGGTGAGCAGCAGGGGCCCTTTCACAGTTTACAATGGATTCTGCAGGTTCCCGCCAGTATTTGTTGGGTGTGAGCTGTCTGCCAGAAGCTGCTCAGGGCTGTGACTACGCAGACAGACATGGAGTCCCCTTTTCCCTGACAGAGCTTGGCTCAGAGGAGGGTGAGGGGACCCAGAGTGGGAAGCACAAGCGAACAAGGTCACTGGAGCTTGCGGTGCGAGGAGCTGAGCCGACCGCAGTGGCTGGGCCAGTCCAGCAGCCAAGGGAGGGGCCCTATGCCAGTCAGGTGTATAAGCCAGGAGGAGACCGTCTCCCCCGACCCAGCTGCTGACCCCACACCCCACATCCTGACACCGACTCCCCAGGCCACACCGTGGGGTCCGAGCACCTCCCTGACCATCTGCTACCACACTTCACCCAGAAAGAAAATCAGTGCCACTTCTAAGGATGGGAATCTTTACAAAGATCCATCCCCATGTGGCCTTTGCTCGGAGGCAGGGAGAACCTTGGGACCCTCCTCGGGCAGGTGCCCTAGGACCCCCAGCACCTTGAAGGGGCCTGTTGCACATTATGAAGGGTCCTGAGCAAGAGCCATGAGATAAAAACAGGCACCCATATGCAAACACGCAGTGCCCTTGGGGCTGCCTAACGCAATGCGTGCCCCCCTTACGGGCTGGGGGACAGGACAGACGGACAGCACCGCTCTCACAGTGAGGAGAGGTATACAGCATATCCCAGGGCCTCCGCGATGGAAGCGAGCCACGGGCTGGCCTGACGACTGCACTGAGCTGTGGACACACCAGTCCCCGCATGGGGCAGGAAGAGTCCAGCCTCTGTCCCTTCTCAGAGTCCTAACCTCTAAGGGGCTCACATCCTTTTCCTGGGAATTAGAGAAAATAAAGCCACTCCCAGTTGTTGGGAAGAGTCAAAGAAATGGCATTTGTCAACAGGACCTTGATATTCTTATTGCACCGGCTGTGGGCTCCACCTGACAGCTCACTGTGTGGAAACACTCAGGTGACCCCAGTTTGGAGGGAGACACAATCCGTGTCGGCGCAGAGCAACAGAAGACGTGCAAATACGCTCTCTGCCACATTTCAATACCCTGGGAGTTGGGGTGGAGCACACAATTATACATCATTTCCTTGTCCCAGGAACTTGAGCTGGAATCACAAAACACCAACACACACTCATCTTCTCTTTGCCTGGCACTTGGCGGGGCCAGGCGTGCACACAACGATCTACAGTAAAATAAGGCACACAGCCCAGGTGTTAAAGACAAAACGACTTTCCTCAGACTGTCTGTCTGTCTTTGTTTCCCTTTTTTCTTTCCTTCTGCTTTATTTTTTTTTTTCCTGACGTCACAAGAGTGGTATTTGTCAGACGCTGGGGGGAGAATAATGACACCATAGAAAAGAAATACCCTGGTGACCTGCTTCTTCCATGAGATGTGGATGGGTGCTTTTGAATTACCGAAAAACCTTCTGCTTTTTGCACTATTGAGTAAAAAGGGGAAAATAACAACAGCCCAGTGCTTTAATGTTTTACATGTGCTCTCTGGTCTCTGGTGCAGAATGGGGACAGGATTCAGTATAAATCTTTTCTTATTTTGTGTTTCAGAAGGTATGCAATAGAAAACCCATTCTAACAATAAATGCTAGTCACCTGAGGTCCATAGCTTGTTTTGTGGCTAAGAAAATAAAGCTTCTGCTCACCCTTGGCCAACTGAGTTACAGTTTATGTCATTATTAATGCATTGCAAGGCTTTTTTTCATATCAATTTGAAATTATACATCTGGGAAATCCCAGTACAACAGCATCAAGGCTTTGTTTCTCTGTGTGGCCCTCTGCAATTACTAGAATGTGCAACTATAATTTAGCTCAGGTAAAATTCAATCAGTCACCCCAAGCACAAAGAATTTTCTGTCTCCCAGGAAAAAAGAAGAGGCGGAAGGGGGAGGGAGAGGAAGAAGAGGAGGAAGGGGGGAAGGAAAAGGAAGAAGGGAAAGGAGAAGGGAAAAACTAGGAGAAAGGAAGAAAAACTGGAGACGGATTCCCTTCACATGACACAGGGGAACTCAGGAGTTTCTAAAATAAATTGATTAGAATATTTAAAGGCGAGTTGTGAGGGGAAATGTAGCAGCAGAGGGAAGTGGCTGAGCTCTGGAATCAAAGTGAAACAGAATCACGCTTCACAGCCTTCTAGGGTCCTTTATAAAATATAATGTTCTTTGTGTTAAAAATAGAAAGCGAGGAACAGAAAGAAGGGTGATTTTTGTTGGTGTGCTGAAATTCGCAGGGAGAAACACGGAGAGGAATAATATACCAACCTGAAAACCATTGTCTGATGTGAAAAAAACCCATTTATTGAAAGAACTCCGCACACTCTCTGCCCTCACTGGGGAGCAGAATCCCCTCCAGAGCACCGAGGTTCCATAAACAAAAACCGACATGGGGGCTCACTCTTTTTTGTTATTTCATTTTTTCATTTCACAACTTTACATGTTGTATGAGAAGGGACTGTTTGTATGTAAGTATTAATATTTCTAGACTTTAGAAAGGTTTTTGTGTTCCACAATTTTCTCATGGAAGTCATTTAATAAAGGGCAGATAATTTAGTGTAATTCATTCAGAAGTCAAACATCTGTATTGTCACCACTGAAAGGTTGGTACCCATGTTATATGCACTTTCTTTTCCAAAGGCAATAACTTGATGCACTATCATTTGGGGCCAGTATGTTTGCTTCTAGTCTGATGACATTGTAAATTCACGCTTTGATCTCTTCATTCCACTTAAACTCATCAGGGATAGACAAAATATTTTTATGTAGCCTTTTTATTTTGAGATAATCGTAGATTCTTGCACCCAGTTGTAAGAAGTAATACACAGAGATCCCATGTACACTTTACCCAGTTCTCTCATGGTAACATCTTACAAAACCAGAGTAAAATAGCATAACCAGGATATTGACATTGAACCAGTTAAGATACAGGATGTCTCCATCCCCACCGGGTCCTCACATTGTCCCATTACAGTCATACACATTTCCTTCCTGCCCCAGCCCATCACTAACACCTAGAAACCACTAATATGTCCTCACTTTCTATAATGTCATTTCGGTGATGTTATGCAAATGGAATCATACAGTATGTGATCTTTTGGGATCGGCTCTTTTCACATAGCAGAAATTCCTCGATATCCATCCAATACTCTGGTAATTGGCTTTTTATTGCTGAGTGGTGGCTGCACCACAGTTTTACTATTCACCATTGCAGGACGTCCATCTTTGGTTGTCCCTATATTGCAAAGGTTTTTTCCTACATTTTTTTTCTAAAAATTTTATATTACACTTAAATCCTTGATCCGTTTTACACTAATTTTTGTATAAGATGTGAGGTTTAGGTTGAGATTCATTTTTCCTTGCCTACAAGTATCCAATTGCTCCGTCACTGTTTGCTGAACAGGTTACATCCTCCTCATTGAATTGCTTTTGCACCCTTTTCAAAAATAAGTTGAATGTATGTGTATATGTGGTGGGGGAGGGCGTCTACTTCTGGATTATCTGTTTTGTCCCATTAATCTACAGGTCTATTTCTCCAAAACATATTTAAATATGTTTTTGAAAAGTCTAGCCAAGCACAGATATAAAGTGAACATCTCTGGGCATGAAAAGAAAGAAAAAGAAGGAAGGAAGGAAGGAAGGAAGGAAGGAAGGAAGGAAGGAAGGAAGGGAGGAAGGCAACAAAACACAGAGATATGAGTGGACCTAGAGCAGATTTCCCACCCAGAAATATTCAGAGGCGATTAGAAGTCTAGCTCCCGTGTACAAACAGGACTCAAACATCCCATAGGTGAAGGGGGAGGAAAGCCATCCTCACTTCAGGAGCTGAGGTGGGGCACCCCCAACCATAAATGTGGCTGATGGAAACTCATTTATGTCCAGGAAGCTACATATCTGTGAGGGTGGAGGAGGAGGAAAAGCTCCTGGAAAGACCTGAGACCTGAGCCAAGTCACTTGCTGGCTCAGTGGCTAGATCTGCTGTGTCCCCAATATCAGCAAGGGATAGGAGCCCCAATAGAGGACCTGGATGAGGACTGCAGGGACAGAGGAGGTGAGGGCGGAGAAATCAGGGAGAAAAGAAGCCTGCAAATAAAGTTTGAAAGCAACAGAGAGAACAAGGTCAGCAGTCAAGGCATGAGATCACTCCCAATGAAATGAAAAGAATTCATCTCAAAATTCATTTAAAATACATACATGAAAGATGAAGAGATGTAAAGGAAGGAATAAGATCCAAGAAAAGAGTATAATTAGTTAGCTGTTGCCACCATAATGCGAACAACGATAATGAAAACATGCAAAACCTTGATGGCGTAATAAATGTTTACTGCTCACGCATCTGGGTGACTGAGCTGTGTGACTCTGCTGATATTAACTTAGCCAGCTCACACGTCTAGGGTGATCCTCAGGTGACTGGACCAGAGTGATTCAACTTTGCCCACATATCTCTCACCCTCCCACAGGCTAGCCTGGACCTATTCTCATGGCAAGGGCATAGGTGCAACAGAGGCATTGCAAACATCAAGGCCTCTGGAAGCTTCTATTAAAAACTGGATCACTGTCATTTCCACTGCATTCTCCTGGCCTAAGCAAGTCACAAAGTCAAGCCTGACTGAAGGAATGGGGAAACAGACTCCGCCTCTGTGCAGAGAGGAATTGCAGGGATCGTAAAGGCTGTCACTTCAGAGAAGGGTGACAAATTGAGGCCATTGAAGCACCCTGTTTGCCACAGTGAACAAGAAAACATGAAATAAAAAGAGACATGTATGAACCATAACAAATGAATATGAACAAGAGATCAATGAGAAGCCCAGGAAGTATAAAAATAGTTACAAAAGTAAAAACTAATTCAACAAAGTAAACTCTGAACTGATAGAGATGAAGAGAGAATCAGTGAGTTGGAAGATGACAGTAAGGAATTTATCAGAATACAGCAGAAATAGACAAAATGATAAATATAAAGGACAAATTAAGACATGGGATACAAAATAGGAGGCTCCAGCATTCCTGAAGAAAATACAGATATGATCACAGAAAAGCCATTATTGAAAGGCATTACAGCTGACAACTTCTCAGAATGGAAGGTAGACAATGAGCCCTCAATTAGAAAGCAAACATTGAAAGCTAATAATGAAAAATCAAAATAAACACACAGTAGAGAAAATAAAGACTACTAATTAGAATGATAGCAGATTTCAAATCAGATACAAAGGATGCCAGAGCATAGTGAAATAATATCATCTGAGTATTAAAGGAAGGATGCTACCAGCCTACAATTCTGCATCTAGACAAACTATCACTCAAGAGTGGAATAAAGACATTTTCAATATTTATAAAAATTAATATTTTATTAACCATAGAATGCTCACTGGAAAAGAAACAACAACCGCCAAAGAATGTGCTTCAGTAAACCCAGAAGGAAGGAGGAGAATATAAAAAGTAACAACCTAAGAAATTAATAAAAAAAATTGGTAAATATAAATATTGACAAATGTTTTGTGAGTTTTTTAAAAGATGAAATTAATTAAAAAAACAAAAATTTTGTGAATTTTAAAAATGATGAAGCAAAAGTTCTAGACCAGTGCTGTTCTCAGTCCGACTGGGAATTCTCTTTAGTGAACAAAGTTGACCCTTGGCCATGAAGAGTTTGAGAAGTGCTGCTTTAGATGCCAAGGAAGGCAGGGTGGGGATGGGGGCAGGTTTGGGGGCTCATGGCGAGTCACAGTGCACTGAGATCCCCGTCTTTGTCTGAAGGAAGTTAGACTTAAAGAATAAATTTAGATTTAATTAGAAATCTGTCCATCTGCTTAGGGGTATTAATTAGAAGAGTGTTTACCAGGTTTTTTAACACATTTAGGGCTTTTGAACAATTAGCATTAGTAACAAAATAAACTCGTGCCCAATGGAAGATAGTATATTTTGCCATTAAAAGTCATCAAAATAAGTTTCTTGCATCCTGAATGTCTTGCAATTACCTTCTAATGCATTTTGCATAATTTCAGACAGAAATGACTTCCCATTTACAAAACAAATAGCTCTGAAAAGAGTCTGTGGATGCTTCTGCTGGATTTGAACAGTGATTAGAAGTAGGGGAAGGTCCATTAAACCAGCATACTTCACTGGAAGCCTTTTTATTAACAGAAGTGTCTTCTTTCCTCAACCCAACTGGTTTGCAATGCAGCTTGGCCACCCAGGTATAATAAACGTTCTGTTGAACTTTCAGTCTAATATTTTACAGCACATAAATGTGCCTAACTTGTCTTTATTTAAAAAGTTGAAAATAAACATGGGTTCTTATAAACCTCGTTACTTTATAACTTCATGTATAACAAGCAAAGGCTTTACAAGTGAGGCAGGGTTCAAGGTAAGCCTTGTAAGGGGGTGGATAGGCAAAGACAATTGATTATTATTGTTATTTTATAACACTTTTCCTGATATTTAAAAGTCATCCTTATTCACTATATGAAATTTGGAAAAATGTTAAAGGAATAAAACAAAAGTTACTCATAAAACCATCACCCTGTTTCCCTGTAGCCTTTTTGTCCACGTGTAACCATGACTGTGGGACTCTCTTGAGCACTCTGCCAGCCACAGTGTGACGTGCTTTACACACATGATTGTCTCCCAGGTGTTTTGCTCGGAAGGAAATGGAGACACAGAGATGTGCGTGTCAGAGGCACACGGCTGAGGCCGGCGGGTCCAGGATACAAACAAGTACCTGCCTCAGACGCTGTGGTTTTCCTACTGACACCGTTGTCATTCCCCCCTCTACCCAAAAAGGTAAATGTTACTATTCTGCCCAGGCTTCAGGTGACTCACTGAGGCTAAGAAATGGTGAGCAGATTGCCATGTGACGAAGCTGGGGTCTGAGCCCACGTCCGTCAGACTCCAAAGAGGCTTTTGTGAAAACCTTTCGTTGTGTCACCTCTGACCATCTTAGGATGAGCTGGGGAATAAAGTGGTTCAGAATGTGACCAAAGAGGAAGGGGGACTCTCAGGTGCCGACGGCAGAATGGGAACATGCGATGCTTGTTGCCTGCCTCTTCTGAGGTCCTGGGAGGAGGCAAGTACAGAAGAGCAGAAATAAAGAAAGAATAAGAAAGCAAGACGGAGGGAGGGAGGAGGGAGAGAAGGTGGAGGTGAGAGGGAGGGAAAATGGAATTCTTTAGATTTAATCATTTTTAATAGTTGTTTTCTCACACCTAGTTCGGCAGCAACACATTTTTTCCTAACTTGCTGTTATCAGTCTTTCAAAGTAGTAAATCTAAATTTAGTAGAAGCAACCCTCATTTTCCAGATGTATATGTAATGGACTTACAAAACATTCAATTCGATGCAAAGCATAAACTAGCACGAACATGGTCAGGAGCAAACACCCGGGATGCCCCATCATGCCCCGGAAGCACAGACCGCCTGGTGGGAGTAGAGAGGGTGCAGGAGGGTTCCCAGGGGTAACCCCTGCGTGCCCAGGAGAAGGCAGCCAGGTTCCTTGAGGGTGGTTAGAAGAATATCAACTCTATATTTTTTAAAGCAATTAGAAACTTGGGGGACAATGAAAAAGGAAAAAGTGGAAGTCAAAACATAAAACAAACAGAATTGTAGCATCATCAGCATCTTCCTATTGAAATCCTAGTTTCTGATTGTTACATGCCGGCCCCTGGAATGGGCTCGTCTCGTCTCATTCCATCATCACAGCAGCACCGTGAGGTGGACGACTGCAATTCTCCCCATTGCATATTTGAAGAAACTGAGTCTGGGGAGCTTAGTCACTCACCCAGAGCCATGCAATAAACGAGCGACTTCACACTGCCACCAGAGCTGACATTCTCAGCCTCAGAACCTGCTCCAGGCAAGACCCCCCACCAGCCCTCCCACCGGGTTCCTAGCCCCCGACACTATCTGCCTTGCTAGCCACGAGCCCTAGACCTTCTCTCTAGCTCATGTCAGTCACCCAAGACCCTCCTCCCCAAACTCTAATTCCCAGAAGTCGTCATCTCCCACGCTGTGACCACAGGACTCCACAGTCACCAGCAAAGCCATCATCCCCTCAGCCTCTCTGCCCTCCCTTCCCTCCTGCCCCTGCCCCACACATGGCTCTCCCCCAGGGACACTCCTGCCCACAGCCGCAAACCTGAACGTGAGGCAGGGCGCCTGCTTTGCTTCTCGTCACTGTCCTCTCCTCCCTTCCGTCCCTGAATAGCGCCCTGAATAGTCATCAGACCGCATCCGCCACGGCCCTCCTTGCTGCAGGCAATCACTGCAGTCATCTCCCGGCTGCGCTCATTTCTTGACGGTTTGGGCTCCTGGCTCACTGTGACTCCCTCTCGTGCAACCCCAGTCAGGGTTCTGAGCGATGTCCGTAGCCGGAAGGGTCCTTTCCAGAGCCTGGCCTCTCGGCTTCGGGACCCCCTCCCTTCCAACGACAGCATTCCTGCCCTGCCTCAGCTGGGCTGTGTTACCAAACGCCGCACCCCGTCTGGGATCTCAACTTCAAGCGGTGTGCTGTGGACCACCGCTTTCCAGATCATTCCTTCCAGTTCCCCAACTCGGAAGATCCCTCACTCTACCGGGACCAACAACCTATGACCGGTGCCCCTCAGCACCACCGTGGCACACTCACCCCCTTCTTCCGAGCTCCAACATAACGGCCGGTCCTTGTCATCACCTTAGTTAGTCGGGCATCTCTCTGCAGCGCTCCCAGCCCACATCCACACATGCTGTTCTTTCAGCCTGTCCTGGTTCATGCCCGTCGCCGCCTCTGGGGGTGCTCCCGGCGATGGTCCGGAACCTCAGCCACACACACACTGCCATCGCCTCACTCGCCTCACGGTCTCCATGAACATCAACACCTTATTACGTCGTTTAATTTCTGTCTCTCTGTGATGGAACATGAACTCCACAGGGCGAGGATTTGGGGCTGTTTCATTGACTGCTATATCCTCAAGGCCTGTGAAAGTGTCTGTCCATAAAAGGCGTTTCATAAATAAGCAAAACTGAATGAAGTAACTTGATGTGAGGAGACTGACACCACTTAAGAACTGAGCTGGTTCTGAGGCTGGTTCAGTTGGTCCGGGAGTCGCCCCACGGGCCGCGCAGAGGTGGAAGCGGTTCTCAAACGCCCTCGGCCTTTGTTGAGCACTATTTGTATAACACATAAACGCAGCCTTTCCACTTTAAACTCTGGGGATCTACCTGAACAAATCTGTGTGTGGTTGGACGACAGCATGTAAATGTTAACAACTCTGTGAATTGCAGCGGACAGAAAGCAGGATGTGAAAGGAACAGTGGGAGCGTTACTTCCTTCTTCTTCCCCAATTAGGAAGTCGTGTTGATGTAACGAGAAATGGAAGTTTAAGGGTGTTCTCATTTAAAGTCACAAAGGCAGCCACAAGAGAAACCAAAAACAGTACTAGACGCAGCAAACATGGTGAAGAGGCCGAGAGGGAGAGGCTAGTTGACGGGAGTTGAGTTCTCCTTGTTCTCACTAGATGCATGTTGGTTATGTTCCAGGCACTGACAAGGACACAGATGCTGACAATGGCTGGAGGAAGACAGGCAGGTGGGTGGCTGACCCAGGCCAGGAAGGGGTCTTTCCCAAACCAGCACCCCCACTCCCTGTGCTGCCACATCTACGGTATTGCCCGTGTCTGTTTGGGTGAACCTGGCTCCCCACCATGGGAAACGGAAAGAGAAAAGGAAGGGCAAGCAGTTTCCTTTCAAGGATGTGACCCAGACAATGTAAAGCTTCCCATTTCACCTCTGCTCACATCCACTGGTCAGGTCTTCCTCTCAGAGCCTCAGCGCCGCCTCTGACTTGGAGGTGGGAAAGGAGAGAAAGGACACTGACGGCTGATTAGCAGGCATACAAAGTTACACACCAAAAAATAACTACCAAGTGGATTATTCAGTTAGGTTGGTCTAGCAGTTAGGACAGGCTAAATTATGCTGCAACGATAAGCTAAAAACCTCAGTGCCTTAAAAGAAAAAAAAAGGTTTTCCGTGCTCATGCTCCATGTCCCACTTGGGGGTCTTCTCAACCTTGTCCTAATTCAGGGACACGGGCTGAAGGAGCTGCTGTGGGTGGGACTGTGTCCTTGAGAAAGACGTGTTGAGTCCTAATCCCAGTCCCACATCATGTGGCCTCATTTGGAAACAGGGTCATGCAGATGTCATTAGTTAAGATGAGGTCAAACCGGAGTAGGTGACTCCTCACTCTAAAATGACTGGGGTGCTCAGAATGAGAGGAGAAGATACAGACATGTAGATGCAGAAGAGACAGACACACAGAGAAAAGGCTATGTGATGACAGAGGCAGAGATTGCATGACGCGTCTGCGAGCTAAGGAAGGCCAAGCATTGCCGGGAACCTCCAGAAGCATCCTCCCCGAGAGCCTTGCAGGAAGCATGTCCCGGCTGATACCTTGATTGCAGAATTCTAGCTTCCAGAACCGAGACAGAACATCTCTGCTGTCTGAAGCTGCCTCCTTTGTGGTCCCTTCTTATGCAGCCCTAGCAAACTGATCCAGTCAGGGACTTTTGCCTGCAAGTGCCTGACAGGAATTCCCCTCGTGTTCCATTGGCCAAGCAAGACCAGGCCATCCTCACGCAAGGGGGTAGGAACTGCAACCCTAGACAATGCCTGGGGCATTGGCGAGAGTCCTGAGGACTAACAGAGCTAAGTCTAAAACAGAAGGTGTGCTGGCGAGGTCACCCCTAGACTCCAGACGGCGCCATGCCCACCACTAGCCCTGAAACAGGGTCTTCTTGGAGTTGTGCAGGGGTCAGTCTGTACAGTCAAGTGCGGCAGCCTGGAGACTGGGGGGTGATTTGTGAGCCTCTGTATTATTAGGTTTTCTTCGAGTAAAATATGTTTTCTTAGGCTTGGCACAGGATTTATCACAACTCTTAACTTTCCCTTTTTGACTTTACAAAATGACTGCAATCACACAGTCATTTTGGAAACAGAGTGACAGAGCACGAAAGCCCCAGATGGGCAGTCACAGTATCTGCTTCATGCCCGGCCTCCCCCATTTACCAGCAAGCCCAGTGACCTGCAGCAAGCTACTTTACATCTCCAAACTCCAGCTTCCTCATCTGTAAAATGGGCCATTATCTGCCTAGTTGGTAGGGTCTTCAAAGAGAAGGAAAGAGATTAATCTGCTGAGAGAAAATAAAGAGTACGATGGCTGACTTTATCGTCAGCCTGACTGGGCTAAGGGATGCCCAGAGAACTAGGAAAACATCATTTCTAGGTGTGTGTGAGGGTCTTTCAAGAAGAAATTAGCATTTGATTCTGTAGACTCAGGAAGGTCATTCATACCAATGCAACGGGGCATCATCCAACCCACAGAAGGCCTGAGTAGAACAAAAGGCAGAGGGAGAATTCCCCCTGTTCCTGAGCTAGTACATATATGATCGTAATTATTATATTTAATACTATTGTGCATGCACGTATGTGTGTGTGCACATGCGTATTTAAATAAAACAGCATAGCAATCAAACATAGTATTTCCTTTGTGCTTTTGATTCAGTGTTGGCTAAACGAACCTAGAGGGACC
This sequence comes from Rhinolophus sinicus, assembly GCF_057876585.1. Classification (NCBI taxonomy): domain Eukaryota; kingdom Metazoa; phylum Chordata; class Mammalia; order Chiroptera; family Rhinolophidae; genus Rhinolophus; species Rhinolophus sinicus. Next base: position 115,782,029 of record NC_142504.1, on the reverse strand, counting down.
AGTTATACAGAATCCAACAAGGTTACAGGTCTCAGCACTGATTAGAAATCTCCCACTTGCGTTCTCAAAATCACCCAAAGGTGGGAAATTGGTCACAGGTCCAGGGGCCCCATAGGAGATTATTCTGTTGGAACCTTTGCCTGAAATTGATCGTTGCGCTTGATAATTAAAACCCATCATTGTTACGTAGACTGTTAAGTGCCAGCTAGAAAGGAGCCAAGAACCATATGACAGACAGCAGACCCCATATTGGATTTATTTGGAAAATGGGAAGGAATGTTTAATGAGTTGATGGAGTGAGCGGGAGGGATGGATGGGGGGAGGGGCTGAGGCCGGGAAGGGCTCATGAGGCAGTGAGGTTCACAAGCTTTCACCGGCTTGTTTCCTTTTAAGTACAGCTACATGTGGAATCTCTCCTGGCATCACACACCCTTGTAAACTCAGAAGTTCATGTAAACTTGCATCTATGCTGTTGAGTTCATCTCATTTTAGTCTCAGTTTTGATAAGTGGCATTGTCCATGATTAAAACTGTAATTGCTCTTAAAGGAAGGAGCAAAAATGGCAAACCTCAGAAAATGAGATTTGCATTTTTGTTTTTTTGTTCTGTTGTTTTTTCATGCTTTTGTTCCGTCCTTCTGTTTCTCATTGTCTTTAAAGTTTTATCACCAATTAATAGCCTTGCCAAGGAACAGAGGTGGGTTGGGGGGGGGGGGTAGGGACTTATATGTATATTATCTACAGGCATTTCTTTGAGAAAAATAATATTGTTCAATACAAATCCTACAACCACATGCTCACTGCTCCCAGGGCCTTAGAAGGGACCGTCCAAGTGAGGGACACCAGAGTTACGTCTCCTGAGCTTCACCATAATTCTGTGCAGTCCTGTCTGGTCCCAGCTCGCTCCACGGTCAGGGGCCCCTTGGCCATCTCCATGAGTAAAGCCCTGCTTCCTTTGAAATACGTGCCTGATGCAAAGTGGTGCCATCTATTCATTCACTGAATAAGTGCACTTACGCCCTCCTCAACACCCTGGATGCACCGTCTCTGCCCTCATTGAGGTCCAAGATGCACAGCAGAGAGTCCAAGGCCTGAGGCTATGCACCTGGCCCCTCCCATAGGGTCTTCCAGAGGGAGTGGGTGCCTGATCTCAGACCTGAGGGGTGAGTAGGAATTAACTATGTGAAGAGGTGGAAAAGAATTAGGCAAAAGAGAAAGAATAAACCAAGACCATAAAACACAAATTATGTAAGTGGTAGAAGTTCTCATGAGAATGGAGGCAACTAATTAAAAAGTGGGCATCAATAAAAACTCTTGGAAGCAAATCCATGTCCTACCAGAGAGCAAACGCGCACACATGCACACACAAGCCCTTTCCCTAGGGTGCGGGCGGGCTCTTCCTGAGATCACTTCTCTCCTGCACCTGAAGCAGAGCTGTGCTCAGCTTCCCAGGGGACCTGTAGGTCCCCGAGCTCCCCAGAATGTGCCCTTTGTTGTTATTGGTAGGGCGGCCAGGATGGGGACAGTGCCCCAGACTATGGTCACCTTTCAATGGCATTTGGACGAGTGGAGGGTCAGCAAGGGGCTGGGGAGAAAAGTACACGTACTGATAAGATGTTTGCTACTTACTCTTTGAACTTTGAGCCCCAGCTAAGTCATCACACTCTCAGGGGAACGTCACAAAGTCCCCTCTTACTGGTCCTCGTGACAGCATGACTGCCTCTCCCCTTGGAAGCACTTATTATCATATAATTACCCACGTCTATGTGACTCTTTGATCATAAATAAATGAATCAAGGGAAGGACAAATGGGAAAGGGAGGGAGGAGGGAAGAATGGGTAACGATGCAATAGTCCAAACCCACCTCGAAAACTAAATACTCCAGCAGGATTAGGAAATTGCATGCGAGTGTATCGATTGATCACTGAAGAGTTGTCTGATCGGCACATACAAGTTCTTCAAAAAAGACGTACACACCCCCATTCTCAACTAAGTCAGTATACTTGGAAGAGGCCCCCAAGAGACCTTTGTTACTTGCAGAGTATCACGTTGACAAACACAGTTTGGTCTATAACCAGTTTGTGCAGTTTATGCCATTGGGATTTGTTCGTCAAAAGTTCTGGCAGAAAATGGGCCTTAGATCCTCCCTGGAAACCTGCTATCTTCACATCAAGCCACACTCAGAAGGACGGCCACCTCAGCCTGTTCCCACAGTGGATACAGCATTTGGCCTGGATCTCTCATTCTGTCTACACTGACATGGGACAGGCCAGAGGGCAACCCAGAGTCACAGCCTGGGGCTGCGGGCACAGGAACCGCAGGTCGGCGCCAGGTGTGAACGAACGTCAGCAGGCCCACAGCACCTCGCCGTCCGCGCCAGCTGCTTCCTGCTGTAACATCACAGCCCTGCAATGGGGCGCACCCTCGGCCGTTGGAGATTCCTCCAGAGACCCGAATCCCATTAGGTCTTAAAGCAGAGCTAGACCATGAATAGAATATGTCGCATTCATATGATTTTTTCCCCATCAGAATAGGATTACTTCAAAGTCACAGTCCACACGGGCGCTGGTCACACCAGCGGGTATTTGCCCCAGGACCTGCCCGTGGCCCCTATACTAGTTCTGTGAGGAAGTGCCTGAGGCCAGAGCTCGGCTCGCCCCACAACCAGGGCTGAAGACCCCACTGCGGACACCCCAGACTTACATTTCAGGGCACCAGCCCCCTCTCCTCCCTCTTCTACTTCTTTGCCTGTCAGTTCTGGTTTCAACCCGACTGCCCCATATCCACACGGAGTTCTGAGATTGGCCATCCACTCAGCCGTCTGCCTGGTGTGGCTTTCAGGGCCTCCCCTGAACAAGTCTTAGGACTTGCTTTGGCCAAACCCATCACCGGCTCCTGGGACACTTGCTGCACCCAACTCCAGGGCTGAAGTCCAGGCCACCGGGTCCCGTGGTGTGGGAGAGAGAGTCAAACTCACTCAGTGCATGATGCCTCCATGAGCACATCAGACGGCACACATTAGGGAAGAGCAGTGCGCTCAGTCCAGTGGAAGGAACGATAAGGAGGGAGCAGCTGCATGCGGTGTGGGGGAATACTCTCTTCTAGAAGTTCTAGACAGGAGCCTAGAATGTACAGCTTGATGGCCAAAGCTGGTGAGGCAGCTCAGAAAAGGAGGCCATGTGCTCAGGGGTCAAGGGCGTGTGTCCGGAACAAGCACCCGAAGAGCCTGCCTCTGCCACATGTTGGCAGAGTGACCGTGGAGAAGTCCCTTCCCCTGGCGAGATCTGCCAAGGACCTTTGCTTCCTTCTCATCCCTAACGTGGAAACAAACTAGGACTTAGCTCTCAGAGCCATTCAGAGACTTGAAGGAGACCATGCCTCTGACGATACCACCTGGCTCCGAGCAAGTCCTTGGTAGACATGCTTAGCAGGCGACTTGCTTATTAGACACGCGTGAAGCCCGGGGGCTGCTGAGTGCCACCACCTATGTCAATCAAGACTCTTCTCAGCAGGGCACAGCAACGGATCCAGCTGAGCAGGGAGAAGCCATTTCCGGGCTGCCAAGGGGATACGGAAGCCACCAGAATTGGAGGAACCTGTCTTAGGCTATTAGGCTACACAAGCAATGCTCAGAGGGCTCCCACCTCACGGCAGCCCAACAGCTGGGAGAGGCGAGCGGGAAGATAGGTAATTTTTTTTTTTTTTTTTTTTTTTTTACCATAAACCCTATTAAACCATTTCTTGTTGTTCCACTAACATCAATGAAAATTATTTCAGAAACAAATTTTAGAAAACGAAGTCTGCTTGAGGGTATCTCAGAGATTAATTAAATAAAGCTCCCTAAAGGGAGTTTACTCAGGGCCAGCACCTCCGTGGCCGTAGCCTGGGGCCTTCCTCTCGCCTTGCTGGGCAGACAGAGACCAGAGGAGGAAGAGACCACTTCCACGGGTTGGCAGGAAGGCCCAGCCCCTACCACTGAGAGGGACAGCCTATTCGGTGCCATGTTAACGCCTTTTTATCTGTTTGTTTGTTTTATTCCAAGAACTCAAAAAAACCAACACTTGTGATTCTAGGCCCCAAACAGGCTGGGCACAGAAGTGATTATCAGAGAGCGAACCATCTGGTAACATGCTGGGAAAACTCAGACTGGAGGCCCTGACGTCTGCACTGCCCCGAGTGGGTCTGGGTGACATGGGTGGCATGTCCCAACTTCCCCTCTCAAGTTGTTTTTCCTCATATCTATAAAAAATACAGTACTAATATCACATCTGACTATACAAAAACCAGAATGCATGTCATCAATCTGTGAAAGATTAGACTGACTTCATTTCTTTTCTTCCCTTCTTTGTTGCTTTTAAAGTGGAATTTGCAAATCGAACTCAACAAATCATGTAAATGCCCTGAAACTAGCATTAAGCCACGTTCAGTTTGAGCCCTTGCCGTCTTTATGTAAAGTAAGCAAAAGCACAGCAGCCCCACAGCCTGTCTCCCCACAAAGACTTGGGGGACAGGGAAAGAGAGGGGCAGACGGACAATGACACCATCCACATGTAAAAAGTCACACCCGCAAGAAACAATGGTTGTAAAGTGACTTTGGAGCCAATATTAGCTAACCTTTTTGTCCTGGGGTTTCGGAATGTGGAAAGAGCATCCCGTGGCATTGGTGACATCAGCAAATCACACATCGCTCCACAAACCGTGCAGAGGGCCCACCACGAGCCAGGCAGAGGGTGTGTGAATAGTGACGGCCCCCGCCTGAGCGGATGTCACAGACATGCAGTGGGAAGATGCAGGACACATACAAAAGGAGACACATCAAAACTCATACGATGAACAGCAGTATCTGTTGAGTATAATTGTCTGGTGACTATTGACAAGCAAAGTCTTCAAAGCCAAGGAAAGTGCTGCATTTGGGCGAGTTCTGTTTTGGGTGGAATCTCCCTGAATGACACAGGAAATTGCAGTTATTGCGGATGGTATGCTTCCGTGGGCTGGTGCTACCTATCTGCTGAAGCTTTCGTTTTCAAGGTATTTCAAAATGTATATTGGAAACTAAATGGTATAAGTCTCTTATTTACATAAAGCAGGGAAAGCAAAGAATTCCATCAGCCCAACACTTTTGGTTGCTGTGCGTGTGCGTGTGTGTGTGTGTGTGTGTGTGTGTGTGTGTCTGTTTATCATGACAGCCTTCATTTTCAAATAGTATTCTGCACGTTACATAAAGCACAGAGGCAGAGGAATAGAATTCACTGCTCTATATTAGCTGGAAGATTTCTAATCAAAACACCTAAAGGGAGGAATCGTAGTACTGGGGTTGGAATTAATAACAAAAGACGCTGCTGGTGCACGACTTTCACGGAGATGAAGAGCCCTAGGTTGTGCCCAAACGTTCACTGCATTTGAATTCCAGGAAGAAAGATTAAAGAATGATGAGGACGTCCACTGGTGGGTGGCCAGGTTTAGGAAAACATGTAGCTGCTTCTAGGTGCCCTCACGGCCCATAAAAGAACATTTCACACGGTCAACTGCTCAAATTTATGTGGACCCTAAGGGGTAAATTTCCAGTGCTGTGAATGGAGACGCACTCACACAACTGTCATTATTGTTAATAGAAATTGTGTGTTAACGTCTCACTCAGTACCCCATTGAGAATGAATCATGTGTGCGTGTGTCTGTGCGTGTGTGCGTGTGTGTGCACGCGTGCATGTGCACGTGTGTGCATGTGTGTGTGTGTGTGTGTGTGTGTGTGTGCATGTGCGTGCAAACCCTAAATGTCTAACTCCCCCATCCCTGGCAATAGTCCCATAGAAGAAAATGATTGCATGTAAACATACTTCTATTTCTCGAGTAGTCTATCCATGCTTCTTGACCCCAGTGATAATTTTTAAAGCAATCTTTTTCAAGAATAAGATGCAAAAGACTGAAAATTAAGGCCAGGCTATAGCAGCTGTAGTGTAGACGAGAGGACTTGTGTCTACTTTCCCCAAATGAGGGCGGAACCAACAAGGATACGATGAAAGCAAGAAGAGTAAGGATGTGGCATTTTGGAAGCGAAGTGAAGAAAACATATCAAGAAAATAGAAATGATCCAGTGTGCCGAATCCTTTGGAGAATGAATATCAGGAACATAGACATAGAAGCCATTCTCCCGCAAAAAAGTTAACATCAGGAAAATAAACAATGCACAAGAAAAGAAACGAAATCCTAGTATGCCATAGGGCTCAGCTCTAAATAATATTTTCAAAGTCACAGTAATGTAAAAGTGGACTATTGATCTAGCCAAAAATACAATATAATTCTATTGGGAGGATGGTGGCAAGAGATATAGGATGCAGTGGGAGAGGGGGAGGGAGGGGAGCATAGTGAAGCAGGGCCATTACCCACAGCACAGAGTTGGCCTATAGTATCTACAGCTTAAAGTGAAACCATTGGTTCAGCCGCGGCGGGAAATGGTCTGGTGTTTCCTCCAAAAGGCATGAGGAGACTGCAGGGGTGACTTGGGGCAGCTACTTTCCCCTATGGAACTACTTGGTCTTAGTTAGATGTTTACACCCCTCACAAAGTGATAAAATATACACAGAACATAAAATATACTATTTCAACCATTAAAAAAAGAGAACTACTTGCTTTAAAATCATGTATATGTGTAAAATTAATAAAAATGAAAATCAAAACATGAAGGAGAGATTTATGTAGCTGAGCAGGCTTGGAAACATGAGAGATCCTCTCCCACACCTGGAAACTGCAGCCTGAAATTGCCCTGCAATGCTCAGTGTCCCCACTGTAGCAGAAGAAATTCATGTTCGATCTGCTTTAGATTTATTTTTTCATAATGAAATTCCATAATACAAGTTAAGGTAGGAGTTCTTGTCCGCGATTTCAGGTAAAAAGTAATGTGCCACCTGCAATATTCCATAAACTAATCAGGGAAAAACTTATGTTTGCACTCACTCAGGAGTTGCACTAGTACTTTTTCTTGAATTTACATGACACTTTTCTTTCAAAGTACTCAAAGCATTTTACAGATTCTGTTTCATTGATTGTCACAACACCTTGAACAGGCTGCCATCCAATCTCATGAATGGGAAAGGAGAAGGTGAGACAGAGCAGTTCAGTCACTAGGCCTGAAAGAATGACAAGGAGACTCAACTTTTTACACAGCAATGAGTTTTCAGGGACAAGAATGAAATTCAATTCACCTACATATTTTAAACAGTCTGGACCATTAGTTTCCTATGTCGAATGTGAACAAAAGTGGGTGAATAATTTGCCTAAAGACTTTTTAAAAACAAATTATTATTAAGCTGAAAAAACAAAACTGCTTTTGAAGTAAAGCTGCCAAAACTGGTTCTATGGATTATTGATCTGAGAGATGTCCGTAGGTTCAGGAAAAAAAGAAATGTTTGGTAATGAAAAAATTGGGGGACAATCAAAACAATCTTGAAAAACAACAACAAAGTTGAAGTGCTCACACTTCCTAATTTCAAAACTCACTGCAGAGCTACAGTAATCAAAACAGTATGGCACTGGCATGAGGACAGACTATAGACCAGTAGAATAGGATAGAGGTCAGAATGACCCTTCATTGGGGTGTATGGTCAAATAATTTTTGACAAGGGTGCTAAGATCATTCAGTGAGAAAAATGGCAGTATCTTCAACAAATGGTGCTGGGACAAGACATTCACCCTTACCTTATACCACATACAAAAATTAACTTAAAATGGATCAAAGACCTAACCACACAAGAGCTAAACTATAAACCTCTTAAAAGAAAACACAGAGGGAAAAGCTTCATGACTTTGGATTTTGCAATGATTCTTGGATATGACACCAAAAGCAGACGTAACCAAAGAAAAACTAGATAAATTGTGTGCCATCAACAAGAAATACTTTTATACATCGAAGAACACTCTCAAGAGAATGTAGACACCTCACAAAATGGCAGAAAATATCTGCAAATTATATACCTGATAAGGAGTTAATATCCAGAATATGTAAAGAACTACAACTCAACAACAAAAAACAGCCCGATTTAACAATGCACAAAGAACATGAACAGATATTCTTCCAAAGAAGGTATACAAATGGCCAATAAGCACATGAAAAGATGCTCAACATCACTAGTCACTAGTCATCAGGGAAATGCAACTGAAAACCACAATGAGCTACCACCTGACACCCATTGGAGCGACTATTAAGAGTAATGGAGGAGACCCAACATGGCGGAGTAGAAAATGCTGTGCTTGTCTCATCCCATGAACATGTCAAAATTACAACTAACTTACAGAACAATCACCCTGAAGGACCATCTGAAGTCTGGCTGAACAGTAGTTTTCTAACTAAGGATATAAAGAACAAACCTGTCAAGACTGGTAGGCAGGGCAGAGACACCAAATGGGCCTCAAACCTTCATGTGGTGGTTGAGAACTGGGAGGGATATCTCGGCTGCAGAGGTTCCCCCAGAGAAGCAATGGACCCCACCCCACACTAGGCTCCCCAGTCCGGAGCACTGGTGCTGGGAAGAGGAGCCCCCACAACATCTGAGTGTGAAAAACAGTGGGGATTCTGACTGTCCAAGTGGGATGGAAGGCCACGGGAAACCCAGCTGTCCTCTTAAACTGTCCGTGCACAGACTCACTCGCTCGCAGGCACTCACCTTGGGCTCCAACGGAGGGGCGATGACTTGGGGGTGTCGGAGACAAATGAGGCGGCAGGTGGCAGACTGAGGTGTGTGGATTTGAGACAGGAACTGAAGGGACAGTCCCCATTTTCCCTGGGTGGAGTCTTCTGTATAGCCTGTAGGCGGCCACCATCTTTAATGTGTCGAACCCGCCCTCTCTTGACCAAATCTGAATCTGATTGGTCTGATGAGCTTTCTTGCTGCAACCTACTGATTTACTGAGACCCTGCCTCACCAACTTGCATACAGCTGGTGGCTTTATCTATGACTGAACCTTACAGGAGCCAGTAGCTGGCAGCAGGCCTCGTAGTATCCTGGCTTTTTGCAGAGCTACCTCAAGACTGGTACTGGGGGCAGCTGTCCTCATTTGGCAGTGTGGCCTCTCCCACGTGCCTCCAGGTCCAGCCCAGGCAGCGACCAACCACGGATCCTTTGTAGATACCAGGTAGTCCCCGGAGGGTCACAGGCAGTGGGTGATCTGGGCCTGCACCAGGGCCCCTCCCAAGAGGCCCAGAACCAACATGCTTGGAGGTTGGCTTCAGACCACAGCAGAGCACCACCCAGTTAGCCCCACAAGCGGCACACACAACGGGCAGGCTCACCCAGAGCCTGATAGGGTAAACCCCACACATAGCAGCCCGTAAGCTGTGGACGTGGCCAAACCTCACAGCCAGTCAGCCTGAGGGTCAATCCCACCCACTGCCATCCCCTGTGTGGCCAATCACCCCTCCCGGTTGCATCACAACCAGTTTTGAACCTACAGTTGATGCGTTTTGGGAAGAGTATGAACTGGAGGCCTCAGGCAGCCGGCATCCCTTGTCCTGAAGTGAATTGCTTTCTTACTCGCTGTGTGCCCCATTCCAGCTCAATGTGTAAATGATCCTAATGCAATTGCAACACCATATGTTCCTTCCAGTGAGTGGTGGGAATTCCAGAAAGGGGGAAATTAAAGGCGAAATGAAACCTTTTGGTTGTGCAGCAGGACGTTACAGCTGCGGCTGCAAGCCGAAACAATAGCACTATGTCAGCCAGGCCATGGCCGCCGCGGCCAGGAGCCCACAGTACTATGGTCCGCTGCCTGGACAACCCGCTGCCAGGACAACCCGCTGCCTGGACAACCCGCTGCCTGGACAACCCACTGCCTGGACAACCCACTGCCTGGACAACCCGCTGCCTGGACAACCCACTGCCTGGACAACCGCTCCAGGAGCCGCAGAGCCCCGGTCAGCCCATAAACAGAGGTGGCAGCCCTGCCCACTTTCTCTGTTTTGTATGATTTTGCATCTTTCATCTCCAGTGGGCTCCATCACATTGACCCTCCCAGATGTATCTACCAGTGTGTCCACATTGGACTTTAATGAGACTGAATGGGAAGGACATGCTGGTAGGCCTCTGTCACGGGCTCTTCTGGGGCCATCAGATTAATTAGTACTCATGGTGTCTCCTCGGTCACTTCTGAGTAATATCCAATGGCGTTTAAAGGTCAACAGAAAAACTGACCCTGCTCATCCCTTCCTTTCCTCCCTTCTCCCCCCTTCCCTTCCTCAGTGCAGTGCCTTGAAAGGGCCTCTTTGTCATCATATTCTTGGGGACCATGAGCTTATTTCACACACAGGGCTCTCCAAATTTGGACAAATTCAGTCTAAGGGTCAATTATGGGCTTATTTTCATATTTATGAACGGAATACTTTCCCCCAAAAGATGCTAATGATAGCCTAAAGGACAGGCTGATCAAAACACCAGCCACTGAGGGGAGAGAAGCCAAAGAAGGTGTCTGCTTTGAAATTCTACCCACGACCCTCCTCACACAGAATGGTCACATCCTGTGCATATTTTCCCACCTCAGTCTCTCCCCAAATGAACACTTTTAAAAATATCTTGACAAAATCAATGTTTTAACAAAGGGAAGCTTATTATTCCCAGTTCTCCACTGGCAGAAACAATAACATTGAACAAATAACTCCTTTCCGTCTGGGGCTGTTAGCTGTTTGTCCTGGAGAAGAAGCCACAGGCTTGCTCTGAGCAGGTCAGCCTCTTTATGGGACATTTTGGGGTGTTCCATAGTCTGGTGTTTGCTCACCTGGCTCAGCTGCGTTCATGGAGCCAGGTGAGTTGGGGATGGTAAGCTGGAAAGCAGCAGTTAGATGTTTAAGCTGCAGGTTCTAGTCAGCAGGCGTGTGCTGTGGACGCTGCCACGGAAACGTGCGTGTGACACAATGTCACCTTGTTCTCCGAAACTGTGGATTACTAACTGACACCAGATTTAACCATCTCGCATTTATTTAGTTAAAATGTAGTTACAGGGTAACTGTAAGTGCTGTGTATGCCAACAGTTATCAGCACAGAAGAAGCACCTGTAACTTCTGTAAGACAGTTTCAAGCCATGGACTGGAAGACGCTCAAGTATTTTTGGCCAAATGTGATTGGACTCACTGTCTCTCTACAGCCTATTTTTAAAACATGTTCCTCACCCCTCACGGTGAAAGGATGATAGCCGGCGGGACCCCGTTCACACGAAAGGTCAGCCTCCCATCATCAGAAGTTGTGTACAGTGAGGTGACTTCTCTCTTGATTTTGATTTTCGAGCCTTGGACATGGCGCTTGGAGAGCTCTCCTGGTGCTTCCTGGCCTGGCCTATGCCACTCCTCATAGGAGGCAACTACACTTTGAGGAACGCTTACTGCTGTGCACAAGCGATGATGCCAGCACTAAAGGAAAGCTCGGAGGCCTGAGGCTTTATTTTTGCAAAGAATCATAGCTGTCATTTATTGAGCACTTACCCCGGGCCAGACTCTATGCTAAGTATTCTGTGCATTATCTCATTTAATCATCACATCAGTCCTTTGAGGAAGGGGATGCTATGGTTGGCCTCAGACTCCAGGCAGGGAAACTGAGTCACATGGAGACTCACTTGGATACGTAGGATTTGACAGGAGGTTGGCCTGACTCCAAAGCTGCTGCCCTTCTGGTCCTCTGAAACCACCCTCCCGACACATGTGAGCGCGTTTGCTCCGAGAACTCCACCAGCCCCAGGATGGCAGAGTCCTGGACCATCACCTGACACACTAGGGACGCTGTGAGCCTTTGGTCACCACTGCACATTGTTGAGCTAGAAGAAAGAATGAAGACAGAAGCTAAGAAGCTAAGGCAAGCAGTGATTCAAGCAGATGAAAATACCTAATGCAGATAACTGATGAAGTGATGAAGGTGGGTTGAAATAGACAATTGATCTAAAAGAAGGTATCAAAACTGAGTAACTAAAGGATACAGGCTTCTGGAACATAAACCGAGCACCATCATGTACCAAAGGAAAATCATCAAAACAGGCCCAGCATGTGAGATAACGTCCCCTTCATCAGCCAGATCGTGGGGCCACTGAAGTCCCTTTGACTCAGTTCATCAGAATGAAGCAGTAAGTCTTCTCTGCCTGGAGATCTCCCTGCCACCTACTGACTACACCTTCTAAACTCAAGGGGACTTCTCAGCTCTCTCCCTACCCTTATTCCAGCCCAAGGGGAGGAGTCTGAACTTGGGCCAGAGCCACATAATTGGGTTCCTGTGGGACTTCTGTCGAATGGAGGCAAGAGACTCAGTTCCTGTTTCCCTTGGAAATGCCCATTCTTTGAAGCCTTCAGACCCCAACCCCCAGGAAACCAAGCAGGAGTCCCCTGGGGCTCATGGGGGTAGTGGGTTCCTGCTGCTTCTATTAAGGCCAAAGGAGCCCTCCTAACCTCCACATGTCCAGCCTGGTTCACCTGCGAGTCCAGTGAGGTGCTTGGTCAGAACCCTATCGTAACAGACACTGCTTATGGCCAAGGAACCTCTCCGCACATCTCCCTTGGGAATCATACTGTGAGACGATGAAGGACAGCGATGCCGGATTCCAACCACAAATCTATGTTCTACCTTGAACAACCTACCCTAACCTCCTACAACTCATTTTCTGCTTGCCCACACCCCTTTCTCTCTCGCCAAGTCAGACACGACCAATGCTCCCACTTTAGCTGTTCCAGCAATCATATTTTAATTGAGCTGAAATTTGATGGTAATGGAGGAGAGCACCCCTGGAGCTGTGGCACCCCAAAATTGTTGAACCCCATGAAGCAGCTAATGTTTTATCTTCCAATTCAAATATATGATTCATCTTACCTACCTACCAGTGCATTTTCCCCTTTGCCACCTTAAAAGAGGTTCTTGAAAAAGTCTTTCATGATATTTTTGTGAACGAGAGAAGACCTTTCCAATAAGGTATATTTGTAATTGATTAAGCAAGTCTGATGACAATAACGATAACAATATCTACAGTTTCTTCGCCCCTTCATGCACTGAGCACAGAGTGAGACACATTCCATGTGCTATTATAATTTTGATGGAAAACAAACTAAGGGTCATGAAATAGTTCCATTTCCAGCCTCTGAATCCTCTGCTCTCTCCACCCTGGCATGATGCCAAAAAAGTCCTGATTAGCGATGGATCAGTGTCCACTTGGGGTGCCATCCAGTGCCTGGAACAAGCTCACTCTGTCCTTTTCCACATTTTTGTGCAAAACTTACGTGAGGATATTTGTGTCCTGCTGATCTCAGTTATAGGTGACACCAAGCTGGACCAATCACCAGTATTTCCAAATAAAACAACAAACCAAACCTAAGTGTAAAGCTAAGAACTTAAGTCCAAAAACTCAATGATACAAGTATAAACACTCCAGATATATATCCCAGCAGCTTACGTGCCTAAGACCTGAACATATTTTACTGAGACCACGACACGCATCAATAGTGTGCTATGGCTGCCAGCAAGCTAACTGAAAGACAAACACGGTCATCTCTTGCCATCGCTTTCTTCCCTGTGAGGATCCTTTAGTAGTCCAGGTCGCTACCAACATGTGAGAAAGCCAGACCTCGTTGCCCACTGCAATTCAAAATGTTGCCACTCTTCCAAAAGCCATCACAGAGAAGAAATAAACATGGGCAGAGGGCTAACCATGGCATAAAGAAATGACTGCCACAGGAGTGTTTTCAGGAGCAAGACAGGATTTTTCTCTTTAGCAGTGCAGCCATCAGATATCAACCTGGAAACTGCATTTGTGCGATAAGACTTGATAGAAGGTGGAATGGCACGGTGTGAAATGATCTGATAGCACGAAAAATTGTTGTTAGGAGGTGTTGGCACTTGAAAAACAACACATGTTATTCCTGTTGGCTTCAGCCTGAATTTTCTCCAAGAATCTTCTGCCAGTCGTGTTCGGAAATCTTCAGTGTTCGAGCTGGTAGAGTACAATACGCACTTCAACGTCTTGGCCCTCCCTGCAGACGGACAGAGAATATAGTGAGGCAGCTCGAGTTGACATGAGAAGCATTTTCCTGTGTCTCTTTTAGTTTATTTTCCACTCTTATGTCCAAAAAACCAAGTACTATATATATGTGCACACACATTCATGTGCCAGAAAGAACTGTGAGGCCGTGGCAAGTTGTCCCGAAGAGTAAGGATTTTAACAAGCAGATTCTGTTGGGGTGAAATGTCCCAAAAACAAATGGCAACTGATGCAGCTCAAAGTTCAGTACCAAGTTAATCATTTCCCTTCATCTCTGGTTTCTCTTCTGGAAGATTCGGAGGGGCCGGATTTTGGGAGGGCCTGTTGTCATTGTGTTAAAGCTTTAGGGACTGGGAAGAGTAAAATTTATCTTGGGTAGATTGACTGTGACGTGTGTTCATTTGTTCTTGGTCATGACTCGTAGCTTCCCGGTTGTGACTGGTGGATCTTTCCTTGTTAAATCCATTCCTCCCCTCCTTCTTCCACCCTTGATTTCTCAACGCTGTACCTCTCCTCGTCCAAGTCAACTAAAACTGATGTTAAACAGCCTTTCTTTTCTAGTTGCTCTATAAATGTGAGCTCTTTTAGAGTGTGTGACTTCCCTGTCTAGGAATAAGTTAGGGCACCTCCTAAGTCGGGACTTTTTAGCATGCTCATAGGAGAGGGTGAGAAAGTGCATGTGTGTGCATGCTCGAAGGAGAAAGCGGTGGGAGAGAAATACAGAGTACCAGGAATTATCTGTGCATAAAGGAATTAAAAGAGAATATTTTCCAGAGCAATTGAAGCCCATCTTCTGAACAATGACGACAGCTCCTCATGCTCGGCAACAATAGAGGGCACGTAGGAGTCAGCTCATTAGAATATCTGTGGCTCTTTTCTGTTCTCTCTGCATTAAGCCCCCATAATGTCAGTTGTCACTTATTAATGACAATTAACTAGTAATCAGCACCGAGACTCTTCGAGGTGGTCTTTGCCTGACAGGTGAAGAAAGAGAACATTGCGTAGTGCCGTGCGGTGACATGGAACCTTCAAAGGGAGCACAGCATTTCCATAAATTATTTCAGAAAGAAATTTTCTTTTATACATCCTCTCTAAAGCTTAAGGATCTTTAACCCTAGAAAGGCCATGCTCCAATTCTCTGTTTGCAATTTCTTTCTTATCAAATGAAATCTACAAGCCATCTGTGATACTTATAACTGGATGTCCACCCCCCGTCGAAGACACCCACTCGACAGTCCACGTCACTCCGGCTACATTTAGCTTCTAACGACTTGGATTCAGCGATGTCCATCCATACAGGTAACTTTAGTGACGTCCGTCCGTATTGCTGCATTTCACCAGCTGCTGCATTGGTGTAATAGCCAACGGTCTAGCGACTATTCTCCCAGCATGGAAACCACTGGCAAAATGGGCGACATTCAAGCCAGGGTCTAAAATAGCAGCCTTTCTATTCCTGAGGCGGAATTCCACCCTTAAAAAGGTAAGCCTCCGGAGGCAGGCAACAAGAAATTTAAAAATCTAAATCTCTCAGGGGAAAAAAAGGCTGTGTGCTTTGATTAAAATGGAAATGTTAAGAAAAGTGCGAGGTCATCTGGAAAGAGAGAATTTCGTGACCTCTTTTTTGGAAATCTCTTGTTTTCTCCTGAGAAGCTACAAAGTGGTGGGGACTTGCTGCACTTCTCTGTGCTTTCACATGGGGTTTGGTGACATTACAGTGCTTCCAGGACAACAAATAAGATGTCACATAGTGTCACTGTAAGTTTTCAGCTACCTAACCAGAACTTAAAGATGAATAGTCACCTTTTATTTCAGAAAACAATCAGCATGAAAAGAATTGCCACTTCAAATGCCCTTCTATTTAAAGAGTATTATTCACACAATCTGAAGTTTGAACAAAGTCCTTTCCATCAGATTTCTGCTTACCGATTATTTCAGATTTTAATGTCATTGGTGCCCACTAACTGCTGAAAGGAATGATGAAAAAAGAAGGTGTCCCAATCAAGATGGCTAGAGTCTAATTTTGAGATGCAGTCATTTATCATGCCATTCAACAAAGTAAAAACCCATGGTTCCATTAAACAGACCAATATTTGAGCTCTCCATCCTGGAATTTTGCATATCCAAGGTACTGATTTGTTGATTTCATGACTCTAAAAGAGTAAAGACAGGAATCTCCAAAAGGGGAATAAATAGCTTTGAAAGGGGACGTTAGATTTTACTAATTTATATAAACAAATGAAATGAAGGTATTCAGGGCACTACTGTGTCTGAAAGTTAACACATTGAAACATAATGAAATATCTGCCTTCCATAATTTTAGTGACTTTAAAGAGTCAAAGGTTGAAATTGGTAAGTACAATGATTAATTGATCAACTATTAATCAACATAAACTGGGCATAATGTCATGATATACGTATTAGAAAGCCATGGCTTGGAAATATGATTCAATATATAATTTTAAACTACACAGGTCATAAAACATTCAAAAAGTCCCACTTTTCTTGGTTTTATTGTTATATAGCACTTATTACACATCCACATATTTCATTATGCTACAAAGAGAAAAAGAAATTCTTAGTTCCAGTCAGTTGGATAAAATTGAAAAAATTACTCTGAAAACATGCATAAATGCATAAAAATTTACTGAAAGGAGAAAAATGTTTTAATCTTGGGATTGATTGAGCGCTTTGTAATAGCTCCTAAGAAATCCAGTTGGGTACAAGTTGACTGGAAGAATTTGGTGAATGGTTCTAGTTATGCAGAATAACTTATGTAAAATAAGTTATCCTTATTAGTTACATATTTTAGAAACTGTCGATCCTAATGTAACTGTCCTCAACCCCTTTAATGAATGTAAACAAGCTTTTGGTCAAATAAGCTTTCAGAAAAAAAACATCCCTAAGATTTCAGGTTTGTGTAGAATGTTCTAAGTGTTAAAGACCTCCTTTGAAATTCATTTTTAAACAATGCATTCTCTCCAACCTGACAACTACAGTTTTAGTTTATATTTAAATATGATGAAGTGAAGTCAGACAGAGAAAGACAAATACCATATGATCTCACTCTCGTGTGGAATCTGAAAACAAAAAGGAATTCATAAATGAAAGATTGGTGGTTGTCAAAAGCAGGAGTGGGCAAAAATGGGTGAAGGTGGTCAAAAGGTACAAATTCCAGTTATGAAATAAGTAAGTCATGGGATGTAACGTACAGCATGGTGACTATAGTTAACAGTGCTGTAGAATATATTTGAAACTTGCTAAGAGAGTAGCTCTTAAAAGTTCTCATCACAAGAAAAAAAAAATGTAACTGTGGTGATGGAAGTTAACTAGACTTATTGTGGTGATCCTTTATACAAATATCAAATTATTATGCTGTACAACTGAAACTAACATAATGTTACATGTCAATTATATCTCAATAACAATATGATGTATGCCATATCTCAAATATTTTAACAAAATGTGATGACATATGTGGGCCCACTGCTTCTACTAGGTTGGTGCAGAAGTAACTGTGGTTTAAAAGGTTAAAAATTGCAAAACCTGCAATTACTTTTGCACCAACCTAATACTATCTGTCCATCTGGTGGAAGGCAGCTATTCCGTGACACATGATCAGACACTCTTTACACCAGTCAGATCAAATTGTAAATATTTTTGTGTGACTTAAGAAATAGAATGACTAACTAGTGATATGTCAACTCTTAACACCATCGCTGTTGGGGAAAGCACTTATTGCTATATATTAAGAACCTCCTCATCTCAAGGTGACATGACTTCCTCACATCTTCACAGCTGTGTGGGCCTCTATATAATCCCTTCAGAAACCTGGGTCCAAGAAATTAGGTTCCCAGATAGCAATTAAACTTTAGCTCTGGAACAAACTAACCTGTGGGAAATGTTCCTTACACAGACTTTTGAAGTGGTCCTTCTTTCTTCCCTTCTAACTCTCATCCAAGTGTTGTCATTGTGTGGACTCATTCTAGGTGATCCAATCTCATCTTCCTGGGGTGGTCCACTTTATTGAGATTATCTTTGTTTTCCTAATCAATACTAATTGTAAATTAGTAATAGAAATCACAGATTTTGGAACTTTTCTCTCTGTTACAAGTCGGACAATTTAAAGACAGTGCTAGATAAATTATTTACTTGACATCATTGGGCGAGTTTTAATGAGCCATGGTATAGTGAACTAAACTGGGGAACAGCCTAGAGATGTCTGTCATATGCCAGGCCTGGAACCACAGGGAGCTGTGTGGCTCAGGTAAGCCCTTTTCTCCTCTCTGTTGTCTGCAAAATACGCATACTGGCCACCTGAGTTTAAATGAAATCACGATTCATGCAAAAGTACTCCCAAATATAATATCATACATGCTCTTCAACCATCATTCCTTTAAATAACATCAATGAGCAAGGAACATAAAAAGTACTATAAATTAAACATCAAGATTACATTGGCTAATTAGTAAAAATAGCCAGAAATTAAAAAAGAAAAAATCCTTGTGCTCACAAAGGAAAGGTGTGGAGAAATGGTCATTTTCTGTTGGGCTTGTAAGCTGGAATAAGCTCTCTTGTGAGCAATTTGGGCATATGTATCAAGTCACACTATGACACAGAGATGACAATTTTAGGTATTTGTTCTAAAGAAAGAATCAGAAAAATTGAGTGGAATGTTCTGTGTACTTATTTGTAATAGTGAAAACTTGAAAAGAATCTAAATGTTGCTTTCTAAAATTGTAACTAATGGAGAATTTATTAAGTAAACCATAGAACATCTCAGTAAGATTAGAAATTTTTGATATTTCAAGAAATGGGAAAATACGCCTTATCTACTATCAAGTAAAGAAAGCAAAGAACAAAAGTGTGATGAGTGTGATCTCCATGTTGTAGAAACACAGAAAAAAAGATGTTAGCATTAAAATACTAAGTGATTTTGCTCTAGATGAAAACAAGAGTTAATTTTTATTTCCTTTATTTCTTTGTGTTCCCAGTTTTCTGCAGTGACTATGTACTACTTTATTATAGGATAAAAGTTATGTAAAAAGTACAAATGCTCTCCCAGTTTTATTATTGGGCATGTTTTAAGTTTATAATTCAATAATTGGCTTTCAATGGTCACCAGCACCTTCAGATAAATAATAATAAAGTAAGTGACAAGAACTTTTACCTTGGAAAAAAGCAGAACCCTTTATTTGCATGGACAGTTTCTGAGAATTTGGAAGAAGTTCAGATACACTTTAAACTGACGTGAGCAGCTTTTTAAAGATTACCAGATATAGAAATGTAACGATATAAATCTTAAAGTTTTAAATCACTTCTTTTTGCATATAATTCCTAAAAGTTTGTTTCTCTTACAGAAACTATTGCCTACCTGTCATAGGCTTTATATCTCTTTAAATATTGACTGAATAACAAACATCATCATGCAATGCACATTCTGAGGAACATGTCGAACCTTTTAAAATCCTATAATTACAGGAAAAAAATATTTGATGAGTTATTAAACCCAAGGCCTACGTAGCATTACATTTACACGTACACCATGTCAGCTTGATCAAATGGAAACACTGAGCAGCCAAGTCACTCCCTGACCCTCCCAGCCTCCTACCAGGTAGGCGGGTGACCAGCTTGTTCCAGTTGCTCAGGGCCATCGGCTTTCACACTCCAGAAGATGCAGGCTTGGTGCCCTGGGCTCCGGAGAGAGTGCAGACCCCATTCTGGGGATACACAAGACTAGAGGAAGGAGAGGATGGACACATCTGCCCAAACACAGCGGAAGGAAGCAGAAACATCTGTAAAGTAAAGATTCAAATTAGAGGCGCCCAATCGCATCCCTGGATTATTCAATCTATCTGCATTTATACAAATTGAGTTTTCGTATTACTTGATGTTACTAGGTAGACCTGTAGTCACTGAAGTTGCTACAAACTCATAACAAACATTATCTCAACTTATTTTTCAGATCCAACGGAAGATAGAGCTGGCCCATTCTGTGACCAGATGTGGCCCATAGCTGGAGGCGATTTGAAGAACGCATGTCTGCTCAGGGTGGCTCCTCACGTCCTATCAGCATCATCACCCAAAACACTCAGCTCTGGTCCTCACCCTCCAGGAGACGCCGGGCCCTTTGCTGCCACACCCTCCCTGGGGCCAGCAAAGGGGGTGACTATGTGCACAGGCCAGGGACAAAGACCCTGGGCTCAGAGCTCAGGTTCTGTCAATCACAAGCCCTGGACCTCAGTGTTGCGCTGGGGGCTCCTTACCTGTGAACAAGGGTGGCAGTAACAGGACCCTGCACATAGTGGGCTGAGGCCCGGATGTGGAAATGTGTGTGTGAAGGCCCAGAGCAGTCCCTCGCACGGACTCAGCTCACTAAATGGAGCGGGGAACACCATCTTCATTACCATTGAGTGGCAGCAAGACGACCAAGTCCTCTTTCCACTGGTCAGGGAACTAGGGCCGATGACAAGATAGCAATGTGGTTGAGGAATTAGACAAGGAAAAAATTAAGAAAGGAAAACCCGAGTTCTGGGCCGAGGACCCAGTGTCAGAACTCAGGCTGCAGGCAGCTTCCGGGTCAGGTCAGCGGCTGCTGGTTGGGACTGAAGCCAGCAGCCTCTCCTTGGAGCTCTTCCCTTCACCACACCACTTCACCTGCTGCTTCTGACTCTTGCCCTGTCACGATGAAATCACACGATCATGCATTTGTGGGCCTGAGGTAAAACAAACGTAACTTCAAAGGATTACTAGGCAAAGACCAGACGTTCCACCATAGGTGTGATTTTTATTCTTCTCTGTCACCCCTAGAGCCCAATGTACAGAATCACCCAGTAATTGAACCAAATGTCTAAATGGCTCATGCTCCTAAACAACAGCCATTTAGGATGAAAAAAGTCAGAAGAGTGTGGCAAACCTCGCTGGCATCTGCGGCCTTCGTATGAAGGCCGTGTACACACGGGGACCTGCACTGCGCTCCCACAGTCATTCAGGGAAGCAGAGCGGCCTGGCTGGCCCGGCAATAGGCAAACAGTGGAAACAGCACAACTGCGTGGCTGCTTCCGGACAGAGCGCTGGAAGTTCTACTCTGTCTCAGAAAACGCTTTTCATGCAAAATCCACTTTTCATGCAAAATTCAAGCTAAAGGGAGGTAAGAATTTTTCCTGCCACATCCTGAAGTACTTCTGGGCATAAAACAGGCTGGGCGCCTTGGCATCAGTGTTTTCCGGAACAGACTGAAGCCCTGGACCCCAGGGGTCGGGGGTCATAGCCGTCACCTGCCCAGGGTCCCGCTGGTCCCATAGGCGCCCCACAGCATCCTGCAGAAGGACTAGTCCCAAAACACGAAACAGAGGGCAGCCCGTTTTTAAAAATTGTCCATTTTTAAAAGCACAGGTATCAGACTTTCCCCCTTAGAACAACGCAGAGCTAGTCCTAAGGCCCCGGGTCTTTGTTGCTACAGGGAGACCGACCTCCTAAGCCTATCATTAGTCCCGATATACAGACCAGATCATTGTAAGCATCTGTGAACAGTCTGGGAGGATTCTCTGAACAAAGGTCCTTATTTTATCTGGGTACAAAACAGCCATCGCTCAATGGCTAAACTCAGTAGCACCCAGTGCAGTCAAAAATTTCAATTATCATTTTTAAAAATGCAATGCTTATCATTTGAGTGACGGATGTCAGCACACAAATCGGCAAGTGATAATTCTGAATAGAATTTTCATGGTTTATGGCATAAGCAATACCTCTTCTTGCTGAAGTAACATCTCAAAGGCAAAAACAATGACGACATGACAATCTACGTAAATCAAGAACTGCGTGTGGATTTATTTTACAAGTTGAGAAAACAGTGGATTTAATTGTGTGAATCCAAATGTACAATATTAATGATAGAACACCAAAACGTATAATTAATAGTGCATTGCTTGCTTTGTTTTCATTTATTTATTTTTGTCTGATATACATGCATCCGGAAAGATGCAAGTGCCAGTAAAATTTCTCTATTTAAATCAAGCTGCAGGAACTAAATTTTATTCAAAAATTGTGGTTTTACATTATATACACAGAAATTTAATATAAAATGACAATATAAAAAGTTAAAAGAGAAAGCATACAGCCAGAAGGTACAAAGAAAGTTGAATAGATTAAAATGGTACGATATGTAACATATAGGAGTTTTTAAGCTGATGCTGGCAATTTACAAGGAAAGAACTCCCACATTTGCCCCATTTTTTTTTTTCGTTTACCAATGCAGCACGCTATAGAAAGGTCAGCTTGTACCAAAGCTTACATTTGTAAATAACTATAAACCGCAGTATTTTACAGGAAAAAAAGAAATAGCATTTTTACACATTTTTAAATAATAGCTTGCATACTTTTTTTTTGCCAAAAGTGGCATTTTTTTCAGCATCCAGAGGGTTTGGGCATAGTGGCAACTGGGGTGTTTGCTGTTGTTAGTTTTTTTGTTTTGTTTTGTTTTTTGTTTTAAATGTGTGAAGTTGTGGCTTCCTAACCCGGCGAGTCCTAGACAACGTTCTGTCTTCCAACAGCTGCATGCATGCTTCCTTCACAAACCAGTCTGCATATAAAAGCTCATTTTTAATTATTAAATAAGTTTTGTGTCTGACACAGCTTTTGATCTGAATGAAATGCCTTTAAGCCTTTTTTTCTTTCTTTTTTTTTGAGTGAAAGGCACAGAGATGCGATTACAGTCCTCAAAGGGTTAAATTTGACACTACTAGGTTCTGTGACCTTTATTGTCATGGCAACTTTGTAATTTTAAGATGTCTTTTTATCATTGTTATTTGTGTCTTTCTTTCCTGCTAAGTAAATGTCTCTGAGTAGTGTGCCCCACTATTTCCTACAAAAGATAGCTTAACATCAAGAACAGATGTTGAAAATAAAGGTCAGACTTTGACTCACGGAAAAAGAAAAATAACATGCACAATCGGACAAAGAGCATATAAATATAACTACAAAATATGTGTAAGAAAAACCAAGGTCCAGACAGGCAGTTCGGCAACCAAGGAAAGGCTGATTTCGGAGGCTCAGGCCAGGCCTAGTGCAGTACGAAGACGACGTTTAGTGCAATGTGCCGCGGTCCCTTGCATACCTGGACGCTACTGTTTTTCCAACTCTGTCACATAGATCAGGTGGTCCTCTGGGGATTTGCCGTGGGTCTTACTGAGGTGCAGTTTGACTGCGTGCTTGCTTGCAAAAGTCCGGTTGCACAGCTTACATTGGAATGTGGAGCCCAGGTCGTCCTCGGCAGTCCCGGCCGGGCCCAAAGCTTTGTTCGCCAGGACTTTTGAGACATTCTGCTGTTCTTGAATCTGATTTAGTGGCAGCTTGGACAGGTCCTTCAAGCTGAAGCCCAAGTGTGTCTCTAGGTGATTTATGTATGTGGAAGCAGTTCTGAACTGAGAGGCACAATCGTTGCAAAAGAAAACAGGATGCCCTGTGTCTAGGTTCTTCAGGAACTTCGTCCCCCCTGTCCTCCGCAGCTGGTACTTGACGTTGGCCAGCCAGTGGCTGATGGTGGTCATGGACAGCCCCGTGAACTTGGAGATGTGCACGCGCTCCTGAGGCCCCAGGTCCGACATGATGTACTTCCCCTCCGGGGTCTCCCGCAGGCTTGAGGCGAACTGGGCCTGCAGGATGAGCAGGTGCTGGGGGTTCCAGTTGGACTGGCGCCCTTTCCTCTTGTGCACGGGTGACAGCTCGTCCAGCGCCTCCTCGAAGCTGCTGCCGTCGGCGTCTGACTTCTCGGACACCGTGGAGGGCGTGGAGGACTTGGGGGTGAGCCGGCCCGTGAGGTTTTTCACCATGTCGGAGATGTCCATGAGCGCGCTCTCCCGCAGCGGTGATGAGACCGCGTCGGCCGCGCTGGAAACCAGGGGCTTGCTCTTGGCCTTGGTCAGGTCAATGGGCTGGTCGCTGTTCTCGTAATAGTAGCGGTCGATGGCGTCCGCCTGCCTGACGGGGGTGGCGGGGTACACCGGCTTGTCCAGCATGCTGTTGCTGATTTTGTACAGCATGGCCAGCGGGTCCAGCGAGGGGCTCACGGGCTTGGACACCTTGCCCAAGTGCGTGTTCATGATGGACTGCAGCGCGCTCAGCGGGCTGATGAACGAGGGCTCCGGCGAGTGGTCCGTGATGATGCCCAGGTTGTTACAGCCGTTGGTGACTTTGGCTTTGAGAGGCTCCGTGCCGTTGGGGGTGTGGGCATCCACCGCACCGTCCTTTTTGGCCTTGCCCACGTCGGCCTCTGGGCCCTTCTTCTGCTGGGGCTTGCTGCTGATGTCCTCCGTCCTAGGGAAGTCTTTATTCTCTTTGGCCACGGGGGACACGGCCTTGGCCGGCGAGCCCTTCTCCTTCTCCGCCGGCCGCTCCTCCTTCTTCACGCTGACCTTGCCCGTGACCTTCTCCACCAGCTCCTCCATGGCCGACACGTTGCTCTTGTGGGGCGGCGGCGTGAGGCTCCCCGGGGAGTGCAGGAGCGCGTTGTGCTCTGAGGACAGCGACTTCACGCCGCTGGCGTAGGACGGCTGCACCTGCACGCTCTGCACGGCCGGGAGCGGCTTCACGGTCCCCGGCAGCTGGTAGGCCGCGTGGATGCTGGGGTAGCCGCCCCA
The DNA here is from genome assembly GCF_057876585.1 of Rhinolophus sinicus. Taxonomy (NCBI): domain Eukaryota; kingdom Metazoa; phylum Chordata; class Mammalia; order Chiroptera; family Rhinolophidae; genus Rhinolophus; species Rhinolophus sinicus. Next base: position 115,757,405 of record NC_142504.1, on the reverse strand, counting down.
CGAGGGCGCGCCGTTCTGGGCTTTGCTGATGGCGGTGGAGACCGTGTTCTCCAGGGACTTGAGGATGTCCACGCCGCCCTTGGGGCTGTCGTCCAGGTCCTCCTCGCGCAGGTACTGATAGAGCGTGGTGGGCTCAAACTTCTCCGACGCGTCCTCGCTCTCCTCCTTGATCTTCTTCTCCGCGTCCGCGGCCGCCGGCGCCTTCTCCCTCTCGGGCTCCTTCTTATCCTCCGAGGCCGTGGACCCCGCCGGCGAGTCGGGCTGCTTTTTGATGTGGGAGGCGGGGAGCCGCGTGTGCGTGGTGGGGGGCAAGGGGATGGACTGGATTTTCTCCTCCACCACAGGGTCCAGCACCAGCTGCTTCCCTTTCTTGGAGGCGGAGGTGGTGACCTTCAGGAAGTGGCCGGTGACCATCATGTGGGCCGTGAGCTGCTGCAAAGTGTCGTGGGAGCTGCCGCACTCCATGCACTTGAGGATCTGCGCTTTGCGGGCCTCGAACTGCCAGGTGTAGCTGGCGCCGTTCTGGTAGCCGTAGCGGTTGTTGGGCGTCACGTAGGGGTTGGCGGCCTTGGCGTCCTTGGCCGCCTCGCTCAGCGCGGCCTCCGCCGCCAGTCCTGCCGGCTCGGGGGAACACGGGGACGCCAGGTCCTGAAGGGCTCGCTTCTTCGTGGAAGGGACCAGTTTGGTGATGGCTGGTACTGGCTCCTTCAGAGGCACTTTCTGGTAATGCTTCGTCTTGATCATGTGGACGCTGAGGTCCTGCAGGGACTCGAACGAGTGGCCACAGTACATGCACTTGAGCACCTTCTGGGCGTCCTCCTTGCCCTCCATCTCCATGAGGGAGCGCTTGCGCGGCTTGGACCAGCGCTTGGTCTTCTCCGAGTCCTTGTCCCTGTTGTCGTCGCGGTAGTGGCCCGTCTCGTTCATGTGCACCGTCAGCTCCACCAGCGTGTCGTAGGCGGCGCTGCAGTCCTTGCAGCGGAACTTGCTGGCGCCCGTGAACACCGAGCCGTAGAGCTTGTTGTTCTGCCGGTAGAGCTGCACGGTGCTGAAGAGGCTGGGCTCGGGCAGCAGCCCGTACGCGGGCGTCTGCTGCAGCGTCTTGGCCAGCGCGGCCTGGTGCCAGTCGTAGCCGGAGCTGCCGCTGCTGCTGGTGCTGGAGCTGGTGCTGGTGCTGGAGCCGGAGCTGGAGCTGGGCGTGCTCGCCGTGGTGCTGGCGGTCGCCGTGGTCGTGGCGGGGGGCGTGGGGGCGGGGGTGGAGCCCTCCTTCTGGCCCACATCGTGGTTGCTGGTGGTGGAACTGGGCTTCTTTAAGTCCAGCGCTAAGCTGGACCAGCAGGACTCCGAGAATAAGTTTGCGTACACGGCCTTGATTTGTGCCAAGCTGTCCTGCGGGTAGGGGGCGCTGTCCGCGCCCTGCGTGTCCTCCTTCTCTTCTCTGGAGGAGGAGCTTTTGAAATGGGCCAGCTGGTCGCTGTGTTCGCTGAAAGGCGACCCGTAGCCCGCGTCCTGGTTAGTCGCAGTGCTGACCGGGGAGTTCTGGTAGCTCTGGGCCTCTTTGATCTCTGCTTCCTCATTGCACACGCAGTCGCTTTCCTGAATGTCCAGAGACAGCCCATCCTCTTCCACGTTTTCCTCATCTATTTCTGCTGCCTTCAGTTCTTCTTCAGGAACATAAGCTGGGAAAGAAAAATGAAACATGGTGAGAAGTAAATCATCGTCAAGGACGCGGCCTCCCCAGCACTTAGATGATCTTTAAAATGATGTTTCTCACCCGAGCTCCCGGGCTACAAGGCTACCCTGCTTTCGGAACTGCCCACTCTACAGGTCAGCGGCAGACATTCAGTTTCAACCAGGAAAACCAAGCAACTACATTGCAATGGAGGAGCATCCACTGACGGGCGGCATCTTGCCCCTTCTAAAGACGTCCATTTGGCTGTTGAAGCTAAGTGGGAAGGGAAGGGCCCCCTGCCACCTCCTCTGGCAGGCTTCTCCTTTCCAAAGCAATGACCTATGAGTCCCTCATGCCTTCCCATCACGAGGGACCTGTTTGTCAACTTGTAGGGCAGGATATTTCACAGACAGTATTCTATGGTTTCCATAAACAAAAATACTCCTCAACGGCAAGCGATAAAAATGCTCTGGTCCTTACTGAAAAGGAGAACACAGCAAGCATAGCACCAGCAGCCCCCTGCCTGGATGAAGCAAAAGTCACACACATGGGGACACCGGACAGATGTCACAGAGCCCTAGTTGTCCAAAGCAGCAGCATCCACAAGAGCCAAAGGTGAAAACAACCCAAATGTCCACTGACAGAAGAATGGATGAACAAAAAATATGGTGTATTCTTCAGCCTTAAAAAGGAAGGAAATTCTGACACCTGCTACAACATAGATGAACCCTGAGGACACTATGCTGAGTGAAATAAGCCAGAAATGAAAGGACACATACTGCAGGATTCCACTTATATGAGGTGCCTAGAGCAGACAAATTCATAGAGACAGGAAGGAGAAGGGTGGGTGTCAGGGGAGAGGTGGGGAGTTAGTGTTTAACGGGGACCGAGTGTCAGACTGGGAAGATGAGGAGGTTCTGGAGATGATGGTGGTGACGGCTGCACCACCACCATAAGTGATATACTTTAATGCTACTGAACTGTACGCTTAAAATGCTAACTTCCATGTTACAAGTATTTTACCACAATAATCATTTTTAAAATTTCAACAAGGACAACAGTATATGCTACAGTGGCCTACTACAGGCTACATTTGCACAGCAGAGTGACTTCTTGGGTTGAAGGCAGCATTTCCCAAAGGAAACCACAGGATATTGACAGCTGTCACATGAATCAGAGGGTTGGAGGGCAAATGAATCATTAGCTGAAATGCGATTTTTTTTTACTGCAGGATATTTTAGATCCTTTAATATGTGACATATCTTGTTAATCCCAAGGGGAGATAATTGCACGCATCGCTTCTTATTTGACCACTGTATTTTACTTATATTATTATTACTGCTACTATTAATTATTATTATTATTAATCATCATCTTTGAGGGGATAACTAGCTGAACCAGTGTTCCATCAACGACTTGGGAAACTTGGGGTTAAGAAATTTTCCAGAAAGGCTCTATTAAAATGCACTGATATGACCTGAGAGGGGTGTCTCATTAAATATAATCCCTCATTATCACATTATCAGAGCCAGATCCTAAGGGAATGTGGCAAAGAGCAATGTGTTTTCAGGGATGGTTGACAGGACAGACAGAGACCATCGCAGCTGCCCGGGGCCAGGGAGGAGCGACAGGAGACCATCCACACCTGTAGATGGAGGACTTCAAATGCAGGCGGCAAGCTCTCCGGGGCGCGGGCATGCACAATCACCTGCGAGCACACGCGCACACTCGCACACATGCGCACAGCGAATGACGACCAAATCAGCCATTCAGCGGGACCCGACAGAATACAGCCATGGCCCCATCCGCGGGGGTACCTCCCAAGACCCCCAGTGGATGCCTGAAACTGTAGATAGTATCGAACCTCTACCTACTATGTTCTTCCTATACATACATGTCTGTGATAAAGTTTAGCTTATAATTAGGCACAGTAAGTGATTAACGACAACAATAATAATAAAACTGAATAATTATAACAATGAAATCAGTGGCTTGAACACAAGCACTGTGATGCCACAACAGTCAGTCTGATACCCAACACGGCTACTAAGAGACCAGTGGGCGGGGAGCATACAAAGCACGGAGACGAAGGGATGGTTCATGTTGCAGGTGGGACAGTGCAAGATTTTATTACGCTACTCTGAACAGCCTGCAATTGAAAAATTACAGGTTGTTTATTTCTGGAATTTTCCATTTAATATTTTTCAGACCGCGGTTGACCGCTGGTAACAAACCTCAGAATGTGAAACCACAGACAAGGGGAGGCCCCAGTACCTGCACACACCATGCTTTCTTGCACGAGGGCCCATTCCCACATCTGGGTGAAGACGTGAGTGGCCTGAGCATGCGTGCTCACATCTGGTTCAAGAACAGCCATCCTCTAACAAACCCGGGAATCACAGTTCCATTAATACTGTGCTCCCAATGCGAAAAATAATCAACAGTGCAAGACCTGAGGTTTAACTTTAGGGGTCGGCACATGGGTAACGCTCTACATAATCCTATGGCCCACCTGTAAAATGTACAGCTCAGAAAATTAACAAATGATTGCCAAGTTCAATCACGTTTCCCTTTTGTCCATAATTGTGACAGGTTCTGAGGGCTCACAATGCAGATGCTCAGCCCCAGGACCCCACTTCAGAAGCACCTGTCACATTGGTCGTCTCTGAGCAAGCCTGGCCTGGGTGGCCTTGGCTTGGCCACAGACCTACCTCTGTGGATGGTGACGTTTAAGGCTACAGGGTGTCCTGGGCAGGCCAAGCGCGTGTGAAAATGAGGAGCCCGGTCCTGGCTGCTGGCCTGGTCCCCTGGCCCAAGACAGCTCCAGCAGCTCCAGCAGGCGGTTCCGTACACTGGGACCAACTGGGGGACGCTGCCTGGCGATTGAGTCCACCCATCCTCGTGAAAGAATGAATTTGAAGGAAGCATCCTCTGGACCAGTGTGCTCAGCTAGGAGACGAGGGCTCCCACCTCCTCCCCGAGAGTAGACACCCCTCAGTGCGCTGAGTAAACAAATTCTACCTCAACTCTGGAAACACGGAAATGGGGAACTTGCTGCTGTTCCTCTAGGGTTTGTTCAGCACCCACGTGTCCTCACCCTCAGAGGAGGCACCTCGGGGCCTGAAACAGCCCAGACGTGATTTAGTCAGCATCGCAGCCGAGTGGAGTGTCATGTGCCCATGCCCGTCCCCAGCCCCAGCCCGTCCTCCTCCTTCCACAGTCCAGTCTACACCCAGAAGTTGCCAGGTTGACCTAACATGCTTCTCGTTGACAACCCACAGCCCCAGTGCAAACGTTACTGCAGGCGCTGGGCCGGACCGCCGAGCCAGCTGCAGCCTCTTCACCAGAAAGCCCTGCTGAGCGGACCCTGGTTTCAGAGACCCCTCCCCTCACCTCAATACCCCCGTCTGCCTGCCCCTGGAACTCAGACCCAGTGGAGAACTGACGCAGGGTGAGCAGGCAGTGGGTGAGAGGGCCAGGATGGGGGGTAATCTGGGAAAGGAGGGGAGCCCCTTTCCAGGGTAGCTAAGGTGAAGCCCGGGATCCTGCATGCCCAGCTCCCCACGGGCCCTGTGGGGCAGCAGCAGCTCCCTCCCACCCCAGCCACGCTCCTGGGAAAGGCAGGAGCTGACCCCGTCGTCTGCTGCCGCACAGTGCGCCTTGCTCCCACCGCCCATTCTTGCTGCTCACGCCCCTTCCCACTGCAGCCGCTTTCTGGCCAACCTTCTCCTTTCACGCCTCTTCAGTGCCTGCCCAGACCACTGTGACCACCACGTCCACGTCCACCCTGCAACCTCCCGCCCCACCAGGGGAGGCCCCGTGAAGGTCGGGCCTGTGTGGCCCCGGGGTGTGTGCAGAGCCTGCCCAACTCTGGCGCATACAGGAGCTCCAGCTGCGAGGACCCGAATTGGTCGTGTCGTGGGTGGGTGTTCCACAGACACTCCCAGGTAAACGATGTGCAGACAAAATGATTTCCTCCTGCTCCCGCCAGCACCCCCTCCCCAGATGACAGCACACTACTCGCTCCTCCTGAGTTAGGCCTCTCCTTCCTCAGTTTCACGGACCTCCTCCCACCCAAACGAGTTGCCGATGCCAGGAAACGTGTGGTCAGCCTCAGTGTGGGCTTGTCCTCAAGCCCTACAGCCAACACTGTCCCCTGCCCTCAAGAAGCAGGTCCCGACAGGGGCTGCAAGAGCCTTCCAGGGGGGCCGCTTCCCCTCCTTGCCCAGAGACCTTCTCCCTCCTCCACGCTGACCCAGAGGGTCTGCGATCCCTGAGTTACAATCTCTGTTATATCCACGTCCTACGCAGGGGGTACAAACCCCCACAGGGATCCCGCCCTCCCCGCCATGTGTCCAGGGCACCTGCCCCAACCCTCCACCTGGTGAATGTATTTGTCCTCAGGAGGAGGCTCTGATGTCATCTCCTTGATGACGCTGCCTCGTAGTCCCCTCACAGGACTCACCACACCCCGCAGAACGGAGGGATGCTTACCTGTCTGTCATTCTAGGCGGCCTGCACGCTCTCCCATTCGGCTGATTCCGCTAAGCCCCAGCCACCACCGGCTGAGCGATTTTCATTCCATCCCCTCCCCTCAGCCGCACAACCCTGCCAGGTGGCATCCCTGAATTGCCTGCTCTGCAGACAAGAAACTGAGTCATGGAGAAGCTGCCCGATTCCCCCAAGAGATATAGGAAACAAGCAGTGGACACGGGATGGAGATTTGGGTCACCTGACTCCCAGTGCGAGGACTCTCCACTCGGCCACCAGCAGGACCAAGCGACTGTCCTTTGTCTTGTTAGCACCTCAGTGCCAGTGAAACACCTAGTAAATGTCTTTGAATGAATGAATGACCAAAAGTAATCCCGTATCAAACATTTAGAAACCTCCCACGTGCCAGTCACGCTGCTATAAATGAATCTTGACGAAACAGAGTAATGGAGAAAAATCTGTAAACGTTGACACCTCTGGCCCCAATGATTTTGCTTTGGAAGTCTAGTCTAGAAGGTATGAAATACAGAAAAAGTGTTATGCACAGGTGTCCTGTATGGTATTGCCCCACATAAAACTGTCCACTATCTAAATCCCCAGCCCTTAGCGGTGGTTTGGTGATTTGCAGTTTATTCCCGAGGTGAATGTTATCCAAACATTTAAAAGTATGCTTTCATGACACAGGCAAAGTCAGCTGATGAAAACGGCAACAGACAAAACTGCACAGAGTCCAGGGGAAAATCCCTTTGAAAGAATGTTAACAGTGGTTTTTCCGGCTGATGAAGGCACAGGTGACGATCGGCTGAGTGAAGCGGCTCTTGACAAACACCTGTATTTTCAACATCGTGTTTGGTGTTTTCAGTTTAACAAACATGGATTAGCCATTTTACACCATTTCTAGAACAAAATAGCTGGAAGCAAACGTTTAGCCACCAGTCAGACCCTGGAATTAGGGAGCCCGGGAAGGGCAGGGCCCGGCCTGGCCGGAATGTGGGAAGGGCTTCACTATTACTTTTATTTTCTTACTATTAAAAAGTAAAGTGGGGAGGGAACAACGAAGGGTGCAGGTGCTGCGAGGGGTTCCTGTGAGGGATTTCGGTCGTGGAGAGTCTGCCCCCCTCCCCGCCCCGACTCCTGGCCCTCCTGCTCCGCTCCTGTACCACTTGTCCCCCCCCCCCAGGGAGCTGGCAGGGGGCAGCTGCAGGGACCCTCCAGCACCAGCTCAACGGGCACAGCTGCATCACATCACCCTGAAGCCGACACAGTCCCTGGGCTTCGTAACCTTCTAGGGCTTATACTTTTATCAGGCACCCTTCCAGCTTACTAATCCTGAGAAGCAGGAATCTGGCTGTTTTACTGGTCTAGCACGTTCTTTTAGTGCATTGTAGTTATGTTTTTGGTTAACTTTTCAACTCTATAAGGGGCATGAGGAAGCGCAGAGCTGGGGGCCAGCTGTCCTGTGCCCACGCCACTGGATGCCCTCTGACGCCAGCTTTCCCGCTCCCTCCCTGGGTTAGAGGACATGGTAAGTCAGCTGAGAAGAAAGCACAACCACTTACCCAGGTGTCTGGAAGCACATCCCTCCCCATTCTCCTGACACCCTTTCTAGTGGCCCTTCAGCCGAAGTGCTACACAGGGTCACCCTTCCTCTGGAGCACTCATGGCCATGTGAGGACACAGACGATGGGATGGCCACCACCACTGCCTCACAGGTGGGCAAGAGGGAGCCCACGGAATGTTCCAGACTGATTCTGTGAGCAATCAGTCAGTCCTCCATTCCAAGACCCTCCGAGGGCTGGCTCACTTCCAAGGCCGCAGCAATGGTAACAACAACTACTGGAGCGTCCCCTCCCCGCCATCCCGAGCCCTAAAGGCCGGCAACACCCAGCACTTGGCCCCTAATTTCCCAATCTTCTCCCAGCAAACCACTCCCCTTGGCGTCAGCACTGGTCTCCAACCCACCCTGCCTTGCTTCCAGACCCCATCCTTTAAAAGTAGAGCCCAAGGCTCCCCTCAGGGCTCCCACCTTCCAAAGCTGGGCTCAGGCTGAGGGTCTCGCATCCCAGACCCCTCAGAAGAATTAAGAATCTACTGGGCTTCATTTTAAGTGTTTGTGCCTGGGGAGGCCGAGAAGGTTGGGTCTTGCAAGACAAGGGCTGTGAAGGTGGAGATTCCCAGACTGGACCCCATGGAGCCTGACAGCAAGACCAGGTGGACGCCTGGCTCAGAATTAGGCAGAGACGGAGCCCTTCAGTTTGGCCACGTCAGTGTCAAGGAGCAGTGGGCCACACGGACAGCCCCCAGGGCCATAACTATCACGCAAGGCCGGTGCACGAAGTAACGATGGGTGTGCGTGTGACCGCCACACTCAGTCACCCCTTCCTCGGGGCCACCTGACGGCAGCCTGAGCCTGGGGATGGGGCTGGTGGGCGAGGCTGGCATTCCATCTGCTTGTCTCTTTAGGGCCCAGGCTAGCTAATAAGGCCATTGTTGCGGGTTCCCATTGAAGGACAGGCCCTGATCATTATCATGACATGAGGACAGATGCACGGAAGGGACAAACTGATGGGTGACCCAGGAAGGAGCCCCAGGCAGTCACCCACAGGCAGTGTGACCTCCACACTCAGTCACCCCTTCCTCGGGGCCTCAGTCTCCCCAGCAATGCAACCAAGCGGGCAATAACTGGTGTCTTTGGGGCTGTGGGATGTGGTCGTGGGAATGGCAGCACCGTCATGGCATTATCAGGCAGGACCGTGGGCTGCCGGCCCTCGTCCTCCTCACGCCTGCACGCTCTGAAAATAGCTAGAAAATGCTCAGGGTGGCTGTCCTCACAGGTTGTCAGAAGGCCCCCGGCTCAGGGTCACCCGCACAAGGGATGAGGAACGTCACGTCGGTGGGGGTGATCAGAACAACATCACCAACCCTCATCTGGCGAAAGCTGGCCGGCCACTGGCTTCATCATGATGTGGATGGCACACTCAACACCCAGACGCGAAATTCCAACCCATGGATCCGTGGGAACTGCTCTACCCAGGCGCCTCCTCTGCCTGCCTTTCAGCGTTTCCCTGATGACTACAACTTCTGCCCGGGGACAGAGGAAGGAAGGGAGGGGAGACTAGCCAGGGAGCAGAGGCCACCTTCCCGGTGAGCAGCTCTTCCCAAGGCCCCATGGCGAGGCGGTGGAAATAAGTGGCAAGCATCAGGCTGGGAACCTTTGTTATCCAAGCTCTCTTTCCCTCATTAGCACGCATAATTGAGAGTTGGCTGTGAATGAGGGGAATGCATATCTAAAAGTGACAAGTACATAACACAGGACTCTGGTCCCTGCCTGGGTACAGGCTTACAGCAAATACCAAACTTCTCTATTGTATTGCCACCTGGTGAAACTCTACAATGATACCAAATTACATGTTTATCTACATCAAACTAGGTTTTCGACTGGCAAATGTGATATCCACGAACAGATGGCCATTATATCGAAATACGTTTACTCCAAGGGGCCAATTCACAAAAGGGGCTCACACACACCTAAGTGACGAATGCACAGCTTCAATTCATTGTAGAATCTTGCAAAATACACTTTCTTCCAAATTTATAATTGATCACTTGTAAAGTAACTTCACCTCGGTTTGGGAGAGAGCAGGTGGTTTTCATGAAAGTTAGAACACACTGGGAAATAAAAACTGCAGAGGAAGCAAACATGGGTACAGAGCTCATGCCTTCCTCCTCTGAAAAGGCATTCAAAAACAAGCAGGATATATGTCAACTTACAAGCATAGGTCCTGATTTTTGTGCGGGATGGTTGACACTAGGCCAGGCAGAACTGAAAGACCACTTCTGCTCTGATGTCATATGACCAAAATTTTTTCTATCACTGAGGCAAACTTTTGTTGCCCCGTATGAATTGCTAAGATACTGGTTTGCTAAAGCATGATTTATAACATATTTATTCTTTACTTAAAACCCAGTAGAAGCCATTTTTAAGAACTGCAATAAAATGGCCTATGGATTTTACCCAATTCTAATTTTCATTAGGAATCAGCAGGCAACTTCCTTAAAACAAATACAATTTCTTCTTTTTCTCACTGCCCCAGAATTTAATTTCAAGTTAAGTGAGAAATAAGATGCCTCATTCCGAGGCCCCTCCCATCAATATTATTATGTCTAGATTTTGTTGAATGTTACGACAATGTAGTTTAACCAGTGGGATAGCCCAAATTAGAGCTTAAACCATGATTGAAAAGACCAAAAACTTTCTTTGATTGTCAGCTATGCCAGGAAAAAAAAGAAGAAAAAAAAATATAGGACAATCTTGAAAACATTAAAAGGCAAGTTAAAATGAAACGGGAAGTGCAAAGAGTAAACGCTCTTTTATGAACCTGGGGAAACACAGATTTCTACTGTTGTGTGTTAATACGCGTGCAAATGTTTCCTTGCTCCACAATGTGAAAAGCAGGCTGCCCCCCGAGCTGTGCACGCCCAATGCCAAGCACAGGCAGACGCCATGTTTTCATTATCACCTCTACCTCCGAGCAGAGGTACACATCACGCCAGGACCATCTGCTGAATCGAGGTCCACAAAACCAATGTTAGTAAATCAGGCCCCAGACACCGAGTTCCCACCTGATGCTATAGAAGAGACTTTCAGCAGAGAGGATAAGAGGCGTCCTGATGGGTGACATTTAGAAATCCAGAGAGGGCACCGGAGCATGAGCTAGCTCTCCAAGCAGAGAAAGGTAACTCACAGTAGTGCCATCCATGCTCTGTACACCGTACACATGGCTGTCACAAAGCACCAACAACGCCTGCCTCCAAAGCCAGTCACTTTACCCCACCACCCAGGCTGTGCCCCCCCCCAAAGTCCACAGTTAGGAGGGGGAACTTCTGCCGGCCTTTGCTAAGGGCGCGAGAACACAAATGTGAGACATGAAGGCAGAAGGGGCTGTCAGTCTCAGAACACCACACTGAGCTTACGTCTCAGAAATGTGCCTCCATTTGCAAATCCAGTAGCTCATTCTCAAAACACACAGGATAAAATAAGAAAAGGGAAATCAGGTCTTTGAGGATTGGGGCGTGGAAACACAGACCCACAGGTACAGCCCGGAGACCAACTCTTAACACACCGTTAGGAGAAATTTTATCAGTAAACATGCTACGGTCAGATGTAAATTATGTACCAACAGGCTACACCACAAGCTAAGATATCCTACATAATTATTTCTATACTCGAGTGGAAGCTTAATCCGAGGTCACAGAACACCTGACTTTCTTGAAATTCCCTTCATAACAATAATGGGTTCTGAATCAAAGTTACGTCCACACTGTCATGACAGAAAATCTCATTCTTTTACTGTAATAATTAGGTTCATTTTTATTGTTATCAGTGAAGTGTCATAATTGCTTTCCTAGATGCCTTGGAAAATTTTTTATGTAGGCAGAGAGAAAGAGAGCGAGAGAGATCCAGGGAAGGAGAGAGACGGACTCATAAAACTTACGAGTTTAGCTAATTGTTTGCCACGATCTTTTGTTTTCATTACAAACTACAATTTTCTTTAAAATGTTTAGTTCATACGAGTACAAAAGTACCAGAATGTACTACAGTATTTGTAGAATTCTTTTATTTCTAGTGATGAAACTATGAGAACACCATACTTCACGAGGTGAATGAATACAATTTTTAGCGTAAAAGATTGTTACGAGAAAGGCTACTGAATCACAGAAAACAAAGTCAGCTCAACACTGTTGCATCTTCTCCAGTAAAACCCAGCCCTGGGCGCTGAGCCCCCTCTGCATCACCCACTGCCACCCTGGAAATGTGAGGGGTGGATGTACTTGGGGATGGTAACTGCAGTATAAAATTCTCCTTCTACAACTTCTTATAGAAATAAATGACATTTCTCCCCATCAAATAAAACAAAGACTCCAAATCATCATTTCTGCTATTTCTTTTTGTGTCAAAACAGCTTTGCCTTCACTCCCCCGCCCTTCCTGAGCCTGGCACACGGTGTGAAGTGTGACACTGTGAGCACACACAACGTGTCCTGCCGTCAGAGGGAGGGCATTCACAGCAGCCTCAGACCTCCAGGGGACACCTGACAAAGCTCACAGCAGCCCCTGCAAGGGGGGACAGGAGGTGCTGCCAGACTCCGCGTGCTGCACGGGTGTGTGCAGACGTGGGTGTGCGTGCGTGTGTGTGTACATATGGGGGTGTGTGAGTGTGTGCATGCATATGGGGGTATGTGTGAATGTATGTATGCGTGTGAGTGCGTGCGTACATGGGTATGTGTGGGTGCGCATGCATACGTGTGTGTACGTGTGTGTACGTTCATGTGTGGGTGTGTATGAGTGTGTGCATGTTTGTGTATTCACAGGTGTGTCAGTGAATAAAAAATTAAAAATACATAGACCCTATTATTGCCCAAATGGGAATGAGACAACTAAATGTTAGGGTTAGATTTCAGTTTTCTTTAAAAAAATTAATATTTTTTGTCATAAATGTGCCTTCTGGATGCCACCGTGTCCCTGAAGACAGGCTGTCATCTTGAGCAACATGAAATTCTGTGCATTCTAACACAAGTGGACAGAAGGCAATATATGGGGTCCGTGTAGACTTCAGTCTGAAGGTAACAACGCACGTGTGCCTGACGGTCTACAATATAAGTACACACATATTGCCTGAAAACAATGTTTGCACCTCAAATTGTAAGTACACAGTGAGGTACAAACAAACATCTTCAGCAAATCAGATAAAAACTATATTTCTCAAATCGCAGCCCAACATTTTTTAAAACGTCTTTGTTTCTTCAGAGAAAACAAGATTTTCTCGATACCACAGTCATGTTGAGACTGGTGAGAAGTGACAGCCGCCCTAGGTTTTCGATGGCAAAACACAGTCAAGTTCCAAATCCCCTCGCTTCTACCTAACACTGGCTCTGAGCAGTTAGGTTTGTGTCCCGCGGAACCTGCACCTTGATGGCACCCCAATTACGCACCCTTGTGGTGTGCTCCTCAATCTCCCGTTTGCTGTCCCAAGGAGGTGAAGGCCCCGGAACCCTGCGCTCCCACCTCCATGGTTCCGGGCGATGGACAGAAGGGTGGGTCCTTACTGAAAGGGCTGACGCAGCAATCGAAGATGGGCATGGCCTTGAACAGGATTTGCTTTCTAAACATCAGCTTTAACTGTATCCTTCAAAATCCAGCAGGTACCAAGCCGGCTACTCAAAACACCCACTCACACGAGCCTACGCGTGCACATCGGACCTGCTCCAACGTGATAAGAAGACATGCTGATGAAAAGTGAGGGACGCGTTCCTTCCACAGAAGAGCCTCGGCTCCTGTCAGGCCCCACAATTCGATATGTGGAACCATTCAGATACTGGCATTTAATCTAATGGGCTAGCTGACTAAATGTTTCTATTCTTAACCCACTTGGATTTTATGCAATGTCGTCTAGATAGGAGGAGAAAGGTAGTGATACCGGAAAATGTACCTCATGAATACAGCATTTGAGTATGAAAATATGTCAAATAATCCACACTAACAAACTTGAATTTACAAGACATGATAGGACACTTGGCATCACTGAGGATACCTCTTGCTAGAAGAAGTGACATGTATAAGACACACAATGAAAAGGAACTGAGTTCTATTTTTTTTTTTTTAAAGTGTGAAACATCACTAGCAACTCAAACACGATGCTTCTTCTTGACATGGACAACTAAGGAAGTAAAGTGACTTTTTAGGCAAAGCAAAGGCCATTCCAAATGTGGGTAATTTATAATTACGGGGAAATGAAGAAAACCCGAGTTCTGCCCCCGCCCCAGACAGGGTTGTAAGAGGTGACCTAAGGCACCTCCAGGTGTCATCAGCTGGAGACAGCCCTCCTGGCAGCCCATTAGAGAGCGCCCTCGCCCTCCGTGGCTTTCTGCCGCTCCCTCTCCCCCGCCCTCAGGATGAAAAGAGCATGTTATTAGCAGAGGTCTGCAGCGATTCTAATCTCTGAGATTTACTCGCTCTTCCTCATCTATCTGATAAACTATACTCCCAGCATTCTCATTAGGGCTCCCATCACCAACGGGAGTGGAGATGAATCAGACCAGGCCCCCGCCCCACTCCGCTCTGTTGAGATGATTTCATTGAAATGTTCATTTTCATCCCTGCTGGCAACATCAGAATGGAAGTATTTAACCTGTTTCCATTACTGATACAAATGACCATGATGGGGTAGGACAGATGTTAGAATCCCGCCACATAACTGACTTCCATCCATTCTTTCCAGGAAGCTTGAGCAGGAGGAACGCTGCTAGGTCATATGATCCCGACTCAATAAGGTTCCCTCTGGTACCAGCTTCATTAACACTGCACTTCAGCACTGGCGTTCTTCAGGAAAACTCCCGGGCAGGCGAGGCTCATTGGATTTGGAGAAGGAAGGGTTTGTCAGTGATGTTTTGATCAGGTGCGCTAGGAGAGTGGGAGGGGGAGGGAGCGAGGGTGCCAAGAAACAAGAACAGGGCAAGAGGAAACAATCTTGTTGAAAATGTTACCTTTCCAACATAAATGATGAAAGAGAAGTCAGTTAGAGACGCCGGTACTCAAAGATGGCTGTCACTTCAGATAGATACTGGCACGACTCACCTAGACAGGTGACACTTTGGTGGAGCAACATCCCCGTGCATTATTGAGCACAGCGGAGACAGGACTGGGGCTGCGGCAGGCGGTGGCCTGGGATGCCTGGGGCACCAGAGAAGTGGATTCGGCAGGAGCGAGGGTTTCACTCCTCATTTGCATCCTTAAGAGAAGCTGCAGATACAGACTCTGGGCTAAAAAGATGGAGGAGGCGCTGGAGTCAGTCTAGGTTCAAGCCTTGAGCCTTCTGCACGTTATTTTCCCCTGGGATCCAAAGCAGAGGCTGGAATGCTGCCCCCCACCCTCGTCATTACTTTCCTCTTTAGAAGCCTACCATGAGAACAATTCCTAGCTACTCTAAGGATACTTCCTCTTTCAATTTCTTCTGAAAGGTAGCACCCCGTGACCACGTGTCCAAATGATGTCACTGCAGGTGGGGTTCTTGGAGAACGCACAAGGTTTGGTCAAGACAACTTCGAGGCAAAGATTTTAAAATAGAAGATTCATTCGTGGAGTGTAAAAAACAAGACATATTCTACTCCAGCTGTGCCCACAGGAAAGCCGTTCTCACCACGGCCAGCTCAAGGAAACTCAGAGCCTCATCTGCCGACTTCTGACGTCACTCCTGTGTGTTTCTTCTCATCGGCCTCCTGGGTTCACAAAACCGCTTGGAAATAAATGCCGGGCAGTTTAAATCAACAAGATAAAAAGGGGAAAGAACATGTTCAGAGGAAGAAAGAAAGGAAGCACACACTAAAAAAACTTTCTAAACTACCCTCGGGGAGTGGATTCGAAAGTGGAAATTAGCAAAGCCCATCGCATGTAGAGAAAAGGGTGCTGGACGCTACCAGGTGTCATGCGCGCCGTGATCGCCCCAGAGCAAAGCGAGCACGTATCTCTGTACAAAGGGCAGGAACACACAGCGGTCACCAGAAGCCTGTCCCACGACACCACTGAAGCCCAATCCCAAATAGCAGTAACATATATCCTGGGATAATGGCCCGCCTAGGTAGAGAGAATGACTATTTTTAGCCCAGTAGTCATTTATTTGGGAGGACTGATAATATACTATTATTTCAAAAGAAATCATTTATTTGTTCTTGGGTAAACATTTCATATCCACAGAATATCTGCTCAACCAGCATTATGCTTCGGGTTAAAATGTCACTGAATAATAATAGGTAATATTCATCAAACCCTTCCTCAGAACCAGACACGATAACTGTTAGCCTCTTGCCAATACAGTTAAGGGGAATGTTACACTCCACATCCACATGAGGAAACTGAGGCACGGAGGTTAAGTGAGCTGCCCCCGGCTGCATACTCAGCTGGTTTGAGCTGGACTTCCCCCCACATGGTGTGTTTCAGAGCTGGGCTCTGACATGCACCCCAACTGCCACACATGGGCCACGTCTACCAGCAGCTGTAAGTGGCGTGGGTTCCAAATGAATTCTGTCTTTAGAATATGCAGTTCATAAAGTCAGCTCTTTATCTCCACGAACCTCAGTGAAAGTGATCTCGGGCAGTTCTGCCCAAAA